>NW_006921659.1:1530066-1560480 GCF_000298275.1 Orycteropus afer afer
CCTTCCTTCCAAGGAGTGGCTGGTGGGTTTGAACCACCAGCCTTCTGGTTAGCAGTCAAGTGCCTTAGCCACTATGCTACCAGAGCTCCTTACAATACATCAAAATATGGAGGACTATGCCTAGAAGGCCCATATTAAGCAATTAACTGCACTGCAAGAATATATGTCCCACAGGTCACAAATGGGTTAAAGATACAGGACTCTACCAAAAAATTTTTTCCAAGTAGGTAGAACCAAACCAAACCCATTGCTGTCAAGTAGATTCTGACTTATAGAGACCTTAGAGGACAGAGCAGAACTGCCCTATATGGTTTCCTAGGCTGTAAACAGAGGCCACATTTTTTCTCCTAGTGCAGCTGATGAGTTTGAACTGCTGACTTTTTGGTTAGCAGCTGAGCTCTTAACCACTGATCTACCAGGGCTCCTTAAAGTAGGTAGAGGAAAATTTAAAGACTGTTTAGGGCTACATTCTCTAAGGGTCCCTTCTTCCTAACCCATTGCCGTTGAGTCACTGACACTATAGGACAGGGTAGAACTGCCTTATATAGTTTCCAAGGCTGCAAATTTTTTACAGAAGCAGACTATCACATCTTTCTCCCACAGAGCAGCTGGTGGGTTCGAACAAATGACCTTTTGGTTAGCAGCCAAATGCTTAACCTCTACACCACTGGGGCTCCTCTCCCCCTCTCCCTACCCTTTATATTTGCTCTGTTGGTATAGCTACTTTTGTGGGAAAGTGAGAAACACTGGTCCAAGTCCAAAGCTTGGAACATTATAGTGACATTTGTAGTCAGAGAAGCACCAGGTTTCAGTATCTCCTGTAATATGTGGTAGAATCTACAGACTTGATTCCTAATTAGTGGGATGAGGTGAAGAGAAAGAGGAAGACGGGCAGCTAGAAAGAATCCAAATTACGATGAACAAGAGCCTGGATGACTGTAAAATGGGGCTTTTTTTTTTTTTTTTCCACTTTTATTGTCATGAAAGCATACACAGCCAAGACTTTCACCAACATAACAACTTCCGCATTTACAGCTCAGGAACACTGATTACATTTTTCATGTTGTGCCACCATTATTGCTATCCTTTTCCAAAATGTTCTACCACCATTAGCATAAACTCAATGCCCAAATGGGGATATTTTTAAAAAAGAAATAAGAAAAGCATGAAGAGAGAGGAGTATGAGGAGCTGAAATACTGTGTTTGGCTTTGGGCACTGAGTTTGTGCTGCTGAGAGTACAATTAAGTGGAGCTAGCTTCTAGTAGCTGAAAACATAGTCATGGAACTTGAGAGGGTTTTGAAGTTCAGATGCCAGAATGATCTTTATTAAAAAGTTGGAGCTTTTTTCTTAAAATTTGGTCTTGAGAGGTTTAGAGAGGTGTGTTCCCAAGGGACAGGGTAGAAGGCCATGTTGTTGTTGTTATGTGCCATCGAGTTGGACCCGACTCATAGCAACCCCTCCCTGGGTTTCCAAGGTAGTATCACTTTGGAAGTAGATTGCCCAACCTTCCTTCTGAGGAGTGGCTGGTGTGTTTGAACCACCAGCCTTCCGGTTAGCAGTCAAGTCCCTTAGGCACTACGCTATCAGAGCTCCTGAAAGGCCACAGTAGAGAGGAATTATCAATGTGGAAAACAAAAATGTAAGCTTTATTGATTTAAGAGCAAATAGTTTAAAGATGTTCCAAAGTTCAGTTTACTATGTTGGTCAAAGGGAGCCAAGGGAGGTTCAGAGACACCACAAAGCATGTGAGGGCTGTCAATGGGAAAGGTAATTTAGCAGCCGTGTGTTGAGTAAGCTCTGATGGCATAGTGCCTAAGGCATTTGACTGCTAACCAGAAGGCTGGAGGTTCAAACTTCCCAGTCACTCCTCAGAAGGAAGACTGGGCAATCCACTTCTGTAGTGATACTGCCTCAGAAACCCAAGGAGGACTCGCTATGAGTTGGAACCGACTCGACGGCAGTGAGGGGTTGTGGGTCTGGAGTAAGAGGACAGGAAATTTTCTATTCAGATACAAGGAGATGAGACCCTGAATTAGCGCAGTATGTTGTTTACCTGGTGCCCCTCTGACAAGAATACACCACAAATGGGTGGGCTTGAACAAACAGGAGTTTATTCTCTTACAGTTTGGAGGCTTTAAGTCCGAGTTCAAAATACCAGGCTCTAGGGGCTGGGTGAAGGCCCCTCAACCTTGAGCTTCAACTCTACCTCCTGCTCCTGGCCCACTGGAGCTAGAGGCATTTCTTCACTCAGACAGCTACTGGTTGCTGAGGCTGCCAAGCCCAAGGTTGACAAGTAAAAATGCACAGTTCTGGTGTTACCAAACCACATGGCAGGCCATTAATTCAAGTCCATTGAAAGTCACAAATTGGCAGAGCATGGCAGGCTGCTGAACAACAACATGACTACATGCAGGGTTCATATATGCGTGCCATAAGGTAGAGACCGTTCCCCAAGGCTTCTCCTTATATACAGGAAGCAGACCACATCTCTAAGGCAGCTACTCAGCTGCTCACAGTACATTCCACCATGGAGTTGATCACCAGTCTCATCATGGGGAATACTACATCCAGCTGCC
Organism: Orycteropus afer afer; assembly: GCF_000298275.1. Lineage (NCBI taxonomy): Eukaryota > Metazoa > Chordata > Mammalia > Tubulidentata > Orycteropodidae > Orycteropus > Orycteropus afer. The sequence continues at coordinate 1,532,645 of NW_006921659.1, forward strand.
CAGCCACTCAACCAGCCCAGCCAAGTTGACACACAAACTTAACTACCGCAGGCAATGATTAGGAAAAAAATAAAATAAAATAGGAGAAGTCAGAGGCATTCTAGTTGAAAAAGCGACAGAATTTGGGTGACTGTCTGAGGCGGCCAATAAGAGAAGGAAATTGAAAAACATTTCCAATTATGAACCTGAGAGTTAAGTCCAGAAGGATGGTATTGGCAATATGTTGTAACTTGCCCTGATTTCTCTGTCCAAACAGATAAAAGGGTAGTTGTTCTTTAGTGTGGTCCCCAGAACAGTGTAGTTCGCATTTACTTGGGGTTTATTATAAATGCAAACTCTAAGGCCCTAACTCAGACTACTAAATCAAAAACACTGGGAATGGGGGCCCAATGATTCATGGTTTAACAAGTTCTCCAGGTGATTCTGATGCACACTGAAGTCGGAGACCTAAGCTAGACCAGTCAAATTTTTTTCTTCTCAAGAATTTGAACTGAGTCATACAGAGAAAACTAGTCTGTTGATTAAGGAGAAAGAAATTGAATGTTGTTTATAGAGAGACTATGAGTAAGCTGGAATTATGAGTAAGCAGAAGATTAAATGAGGTAGCTGGTTACTAGTCATAGAAATAGAAACTCTCATGGTTGGGGCTACTGCATTCCTGGTGCAGTGAAGAGTGACAAGATAACCCCGTCTCTAGGTGTGCAGGGAATTTATCCAATTCCATGTGCATTCTAGTTTCCAAGTGAAACCCAACCACATTGCTATTCCTAGGTTCCTGTGATATTCTTATCTCCTTTATTGTGATGTATAACCTTAAAATAGACAGCTCTCCCATTACTGGAAGTGGCCTGAGTGAATCCGTGTTCCTAAAACAAAAAGCTGATGTAGCTCAAAATGAGATTGAGCAAAAGATTAAATTAATTTTTAAAAAATTGCCTTTTGAAATTAAAAATTGCATTTATTTAAACTGACAAAAAAAAAAGGAAATAATATTCTACGTAATTTTCTGCATCTCCAGTTTTTTTTTAATCTAGTAACATAAAATTTAATTTTTGAAGAATTATTTTTTTGATGAAATGCGTTCTACTGTTATCACCTTTCCTCATGAACGACAACCATTTCCAAACTTAACCATGAGGGCTGATTCTCAGGTTCAGAGTTGGAGATTTTATTTTTACTTTCTTCTTTTATTGGCCATTCAGGCAGTCACCCTGAAAAAGCCCAACTACGTTTTCTACTGGAATGGCCCTGATCTCCTTTTTCATTTCCCCCAGACCCTGCCCTAATCCAGGTCTAAACTTCCCACCTTCACACATCAAGATCTCTTTTTGTATATGGTGCCCTCCTCTTTCTTTTTCTGTTTTTTTAAAAAATATGTTTCATATTTTTCATATTAATCTTCAAGTAATAAAATTATTCAACTCAGAGTTATAAACATAATGATTCCATCACTGTTGGTAAGTGAGGTGGCAGCCTAACCTACATTGCCTGGATCTTTTTTTTTTTTTTTTTTGGCCTGGATCTTTGACCCCTCATCTGATTGAAAAAGTAGAAAAACACTCATTGCCACTGGGGCAGTTCTGACTCATGGTGTTACAGAGTAGAACTGTTGCTCCATAGGGTTTTCTCTGTAGTCTTTATGGACAAGGAGCCCTTGTGGCACAATGGTTAAGCACTCAGCTGCTAGCCAAAAGGCTGGTGATTTGAACCCACCAGCAACTCCATGGGAGTAAAGATCTGGCAATCCTTTCCTATAAAGATTACAGCCTAGGAAACCCTATGTGGCAGTTCTACTGTGTCCTGTAGGGTTGCTATAAGCCAGCATCAAGTCAATGGCACACAACAACAATCTTCTACGGAAGCAGATTGCCAGGTCTTTCAGCTATGTTACTGCTGGGTGGGTTCAAACCACCAACTTTTCTCACTTAAGTAGTCCAATGAAAACTGCCTGCGCCTCTGTGGTGATTAACATTGTGTGTCATCATGGCTGGGTTGTAGTTTTGAGTGGCTTGGCAGTTGGATGTAGTTATTCCCCATGATGAGATTGTAATCAATTCCATGGTGGAATCTGCTGTGAGCAGCTAAGTAGTTGAAGGGGAGTTACCTTCAGGGTGTGGCTTGCTTCCAGAAGCTTTGAGAAAGCTCGCTAGCTTTTGGCACATTTGGATCCTGCATTTGGTTGAGTCTTCATCTCCAGTTTCTAGACTTGAACCAGTGGCCTGCTGTGTTGTCAGCTGATCTTGAGATGGTTCCTGGACTTGAACCAGTGGCCTGCTGAGCTTGGGAATATGTCCTTTTACCTACAGATTTTAGGTTTGTCAGCCTCAGCAGCCAGCAACTGTGTTAGTTAGGAGACACTTCCAGTTCCAATTGTCCTGGAACAAGTGGCCAAGCTGAAGGCCAAGGTTGAAGGGCCTTCACCCAGCCCCTAGAGCTGGCACTCTGAATTTGGACTTCTAGCCTCCTAAACTCCTAATCCATTTGTAATGTTTCTGTTACAGCAGCACTAGACAGCTAAAATAGCCTCCCAGGGACCTCACTGACGAGAGAGATAATCTCTAAATTCCTCTTCATCCCTGACATTGTCTAACCATTTTATTTTTCTTTATCACCTTGATCGCATTTCTCTTTACAAAATATTACTTATTTAAATAGTCTTGTAGAATTAACTTTTTATTATCAATTTCAAGAACGGAATTCAAATTTCTAACAACAAAACTATGTACTTAGTATGTTAAAATGTCTTAATTTGTTAAAATAGTTTGCCTTGTATCAGAACCTGCCATACCTTATCAAACTTCACACTCCTCCTCTTCACCCACCAAGTAATCCAGTTGTTCCAACCAAGCCGATTTGTGGCAATTCTATGTCCTTTGTCACCCCTATGGGCCCCTATGCCCCTCTTCTTTGGGTCTTTGCTAATGTCATTTGCTCCACAAGGCTGACCTTTGTTGCTTCTCAGTCCATGTTCATTGCTTTTTCTTGTTCCAAAAAGCTTGTCCTGACTAGCCACTCTAATCTTACATTCATTAATTAAACCCATATTTGCTGAGCACTTAATATTTGCCAGGCTCCACCTCTACTTTTCCTGTGAATTTCAATATGTAACTTTAAATCATACTGTTCATATTCTGCTTTATATTTGTTAGTTTATATGTGTATGTTTTTTCTCAACTTGCTATTAAGTGCCTTGAGTTAATTTTTTTTTTACTTCTTTGTACTCTGTTATATAATCATTGTTCATTAAAGTTATTGAATGGATGGATGAATGAATTAATTAAATAATGTGAAACTGGTTTAACTCAGAGGAATTTGAGGAAAGTATTTAACTCATTTTAAAATCATGGTAAGTCCCAACAGTTTTGAGGGTCACATTATAGATGATTGAATGGCCCATCTCTACAGTGTACATTCCTAAGTATTTTGGGTTGGAATCATTAATTTTTGACCCTTGCCCATAAACTGGATGTTATTTCTTCTCTGTAGAAGTGAGTTGACCCAATGACTGACACAAGGCAAGTGTTCAGCAAATGCTTGTTGAATTATTAAGACTAAAATATTAAACAAGTTGCCATCAGTTGAAACTCATGGCAACTCCATGTGCATCAGAATAGAACTGTGCTCCAAAGAGTTTTCAATGGAAGGAGCTCTGGTGGCCTAGTGCCTAAGGCATTTGACTGCTAACCAGAAGGCTGGGAGTTCAAAACCACCAGCCACTCCTCAAATGGAAGGTTGGACAATCTACTTCCGCAGTGATACTGACTCAGAAACACAAAGAGGGATTGCTATGAGTCAGATCTGACTTGAAGGTGGTATCCCTACAGAAGTAAATTGCAAATCTTCCCTCCGAGGAGTGCCTGGTGGGGGTTTGAACCGCCTGCCTTCTGGATAGCAGTGAAATGCCTTAGGGACTACACCACCAGAGCGCCTACCTTTAGGTTACTAGCTGAGCACATTAACAGTCTGCAACACTCAGGAAGTTATTAAAACTACTTAATGTGTTCGGCCTCCACAATAAGAGTAGAAATTCCTTCAGGGCAGGGCCCCAGTATTTAATCTTTTAACCAGAAGATGGGTTGAGACTCCTAGCGGCTCGATGCGCAGCAGAACGAAACACTGCCTGGCCCTGCACCATCCTCACGGTCCTTGCTATCCTCGAACCCAGCATTGCAGCCACTGTGTCAATCCATCCTGTTGAACGTCATGCCCTTTTTTGCAAAAAAAGGGGGGACACATAATTAACATTTAATAAATATGAATGAAGCTTGGCAGAAAGGAGGACACACAGGCTACAGAATGTAATACAATTCTGAGTTAGAGAAAGTGCTTAATAAATGCTTACTGAGTGGATGAATAAATTACAAAGAAAAAAGCTTTGCCATAGAAGAAAGAATCCTCTTTCCTTGAGTCAGTATTTCTCAGTGTGAAAATGGATCCCTTACGTTAGAATCACTTGGGATGCTTGTTTAAAAATATAGACTTTCTAGGCCACATCACAGACCTACTGGAACTGGAATTGGAATCTTGGTGGTAGGTGTGCTAGGAGGAGGACTGTAAGGACCAGAAGTACATATTCTTAAAAAGTGCCTCAGGTGATTCTGATGTTCTCTTAAACTTGAGCACCATTGCCCTAAGTACAATGTAAAACAACTATTGCCATTGCCATTAAACCCATTCCAACTCATAGTGACCTTGTAGGAGAGTAGAACTTCCCCATAGGATTTTCAAGGCTTGAATCTTTACAGAAACAGACTGCCACATCTTTCTCCCATAGAGTAGGCTGGTGGGTTCGAACCATCCACATTTAGACTAGCAGCCAAATGCTTAACCATTGTGCCACCAGGGCTCCTTAAGTACGAGTTGTTGTTATGTGCCGTCGAGTCAAACCATACTCATAGCGACCCCTCCTTGGGTTTCCGAGGCAGTATCACTACGGAAGTAGGATAGCCCAACCTTCCTTGTTAGGCGTAACAAATAGGACTCATGAAAGTAACTGCTCCTTAGTTAAAAGGATGGACCCTGGAGCCAAACTTCTTGGGTTTACCAAACTTCACCACTTCCTAAGTGCATGTCCTTGAGCAAGTTATTTAACCTCCTTGTAGCTCTGGTGGTGTAGTGTGTAAGGCATTTATTTGGCTGTTAACCAGGTCAGTGGTTCAAACCCACCAGTTGCTCCACAGGAGAAAGATGAGGCAATCTACTTCCATAGAGATTTTTAGCCTTGGAAACCCAATGGGGGTCACTATGAATCAGAATCAACTCAATGGCAGTGGGTTTGGTTTTTTTGGTACCTCAGTTTATTGAGCCCTGGTGGTTAATTCAGGAGCTCTGGTTGCTGTGCAGTGATTAAGGCATTAGGCTGCTAACCAAAAGTTCAGCTCAAACCAACCAGCTGCTTTGCAGGAGAAACATGTAGCAGTCTACTTCTGTAAAGATTTACAGCCTTGCCAACTCTATGGGGCAGTTCTATTCTGTTCACTAGGGAGCTCTGGTAGCATAGTGCCTAAGGCACTTGACTGCTTACCAGAAGGCTGGCCGTTCAAACCCACCAGCCACTCCTCGGAAGGAAGGTTGGGCAATCCTACTTCCGTAGTGATACTGCCTTGGAAACCCAAGGAGGGGTCGCTGTGAGTCGGGGCCAACTCGACGGCAAACAACAACAACAACAGGGTCACTATGAGTAGGAATCGAGTCAACGGCAGCGGATTTGGGTTGATTTGGGGCACCTCAGTCCCCTCATCTATAAAATGAAAAGAACAGAATACTTACCTCGTAAGGCTGCTGAAGGGATTAAATGAGTCAATCTGTAAGGTTCTTAGAACAGAGCTTAACACTTAGTGTAAATACTATGTATTTGTTGCTATTATTAGAATTATGAGCATCTACTTTGTAACAAAACAGTCCATTTCTGCATAGAGCCTATCTTACTGTAGAAAATGGAACCCACATAACTTGCCCTTGCTTCCTTTTCTCTTGTTCTGTTTTAGAGAAGTGGACACTGCAGGATATTGCCTTATAAAGCTCCACCAAGAAAGCTAAGCTCATTCACCACATGTTGATGAGACAGAGGATCAGTTCTTAATCTTTTGAACAGCTTCCCAAACCAAGTTCCCATAATTAAAATCACATAAAAAGGGCAGGGATTTGGATGAGTCTAACACGTTTTCTCATTTACCAGAAAGTGTTTGGGTGACTACAAAGGGTGGCAAAACACAAAGCCTATTGTAGTAGCTGCAACCCTATGGCCCTGTCATCTCCTGTCCCAAGCTTCTGTGGAGATTTTGCTGACGCCAGGGCCCCATCTTCCTTCCTACCCCTGTCTCCAGGAGGTTTGCTATCTTCTGATAGACAAAACAAAAATTCAAAATTCTCAAGACCAAGGGAGAATTTATAACTCCTCATAGACTAAGAAGAGCTTTGGTAGCTCATCAGTGGAGAATGGAGCTGCGAGAGCAAGTGTGGCCCAGGAAGCGGAGGGCAGTTTTTCTATAATGGGCGCCTTGTTGGTGTACGTATCCAGACTGGGTATGATTGACACTTTTTAAATTAGGCTTTCCTCTTATCATGTGACTTGTAGAAAGTTACATAAGGTTAGAATTTCTATTTCCTTATGTGTAAAAAGGAACTTACAATAGACTGTGAGTGTGAGGAGGAACTTCAAGACGATTTAATATAACTCCCTGAATTTTATAAAGAGGCTAGATCCAAAGAGGTTGAGGGACTTGATCATGGTAAGAAAGCTTTTAAGTAGTTGGGTTAGGAGTCAAATGTGTAGAATTCAGTTAATTTTGCTATTATTGTTGTTGTTTTGTGCCATTCAGTCGGACCTGACTCATAGCGACCTCTCCTTGGGTTTTCAAGGCAGTATCACTGCAGAAGTAGATTGCCCAACCTTCCTTCCGAGGAGTGGCTGGTGGGTTTGAACTGCCACCCTTCTGGTTGGCAGTCAAGTGCCTTAGGCACTATGCTACCAGAGCTACTAATTTTGCTATTAACAAAGGGTTAAAATTGGGAGATTACTGCAATTTTTCTTGAAGGCAAAAAATGTAAATACCATTAGTATTTTGCTTTTGGGTATTAATTATTTCTAACAATCTAGCTAGTGAATAAATGCACAAGGAATTATTTTCTAGCATTTCATCAATAAGAGTATAGTGTAACAGAATCTTTGCTATTAAACTTAAGATGTAGAAGTAAGAAAGTTTCTGTGAATATATATTTTTCATAGCAATTTGGCATCATAATGATTTTAATTAGTGTTTTAATGAAACTTGATGCCATTTTTTAAAAAAAGATTCTATTGTAGTATATGAATTATATCTTCATTTAAAAATTATTCTGATTTTCTATATCTCAGCCAAAAGTATGTTTCACTTCTATGAATTCTAATATAATTCTACTAAAAGATTTTTATGTAATTTTATACCTACAGAAAAGTTGCAAGAATAATACAAAGAATACCCAGATAGTCTTCACATCATTATACACACAAACACACACATACCTGTGTTTTTGATGAACCATTTAAGAGTAAATTGCAGACATAATGCCCTTCTAACCTCAATTCTTAACTGGAAAACTATACCACACCCAGTAATCTGTAATCTAGTATCGGTCTTTTCAGCAACACCCACTCAGACACATAATAATCATGGTTGATAGCCTCACTGTCAAATTGTAGCAACATCTGATGTGAATTATAGTCGATAAAATCTAGCTATAAGAACAACTAATATTGTCTTTTAGCTCAATAAATATTTACTAAAGGATATGCTGTGCTTTAGTGGACAGGAGAATAAAACATGCCCATAGTTCGTGCTCATCCAAGAGTTCAACAAAAATGCCCTCCCAACCCCCACTTTTCCTTTATACACTGAAATGTTTTCTTTCAGGGTGAGAAGAGGATTTGAAACAAAATGGCATTAGCTTATAGATGAAGGATCAAAGGATCAAATCAGAAATCTAAAACAACCAGTTCTGAACTCTTTAAGGATTCGGTTTTGTCTTCTGTAATTTCATTTCTGTGTTCTCTTTTAGCTGTTTCTGTTGAAGTTTTAATGCAATTGGAGCATGTCCAATAGCTCTTGATTAAGCAGAAGTTTCTCTTTCTTCCTGTGCACTGTCTTCCAATGAAGTTTAGCATTTATTAACATCTGTCCTGTCCAGTGGATACTTACTGTACTAAGGAACCTCTTTCACCTGTCACCTTGAATACATTCCATCCAGCTCTCCATGTGAATCCTGATCCCTATTGCCATCAATATCCATAGGGTTTGTGAGACTGTATTAAGCATACAGTGTATAATTAACAGAAAACCAAAACCAAAACCCATTGCCATCAAGTCAATTCAGACTCAGAATAACCGTATGGGGCAGTGCAGAACTGCCCTGTAGGGTTTCCAAGCCTGTAATCTTTAGAGGAGCAGATCTTCCATGGAGCAGCTGGTGGGTTTGAATTGTCAGCTTTTCAGTTAGCAGCCGAGCACTTAACCACTGTACCACCAGGGCTCCTTCATAATTAACACAGTTACCTTTATATTAAAACTGCCTTGGGAGTAGCAAAAGGGGAGAGAAGGTCAATCATAACACTTGGCATTGATGTAAGCACATTGGATTTTTCACAGTATCTTTTGTAAACATAGCGTGGCTGTAGAAAGATAGTTATTGCCACTATGTAAATCAGCATAGTATAATCAGAGAGCAAGATGACCTGCAGTAAGTCAGAGAGTAAGAGAGGTTTACAGCGGCAATTAGACTCTCCTTCCTAGTACTAAGCATAAATCTTTGGTACACACAATTTCTCATATCCAAGAGCACATATTTCTGAAACATACCTCAAACTTAACTATAATCTCATCTGTGTCCCCCAATGGGAAACTAACTGCTTCCATGAACAGATCATGACTACTAGTTCATCATTGTTCACAGCCATCGAGTGAGCCCCTGACTCACAGCGACCCCATACCTAAGAAAAGAAGGCAGTTCCTTCGAGTTCTGGCCCTCATAGATTTCACTGTAGAAGGATCTAATATTATGAGGTTACTGCTATCTTCCTGGTGCCAATGTGGCTTTGGTTAACTAAGGTCTGAAAAAAATATGTATAACTTATATTTACACAATATTTTTTTTCTCATAGTCAAAAGATTAAAAGTTAAAAAAAAATCCCATCTAATTTCACTGCATCACCAGTGATAACTTTAGATACTCCTGATGAAAAAAAAATATATATTTTGCTCACATTATGCTAAGTTAACAGAATCTACTTACCTTTCCTGGAACTAGTTGTATATATGTCTGCCCACTATCTGATAAGCAATTTGGGACCATGTCTTACTGATTTTGTGTCCTGTACTATAAAACATAATTCAATGCATCAAATAGGAATATGACATATATTTGATAAATTGGAATAAAATCTAGTTTGCCAATAAAACCTCAATATGTAGGAGGACCTACTATGCCAGGAAAGAAGAGTCAGGCAGGGGTGGAGCGTCCTTTGACCCAGGGTCCCTGCACTGGGATCCCTATAGGAACAAGAGACACAGAGAAAGTCTTCCCCTAGAGCTGGTACTCTGAACTTGGACTTCTACCCTCCTAAACTGTTAAACGCATCCACTTGTGATATTTCTGTTATAGCAAAAAAAAAAAAAAAAACCTCAGTAGGTAGAAGCAAAAAGAGAAAATAACTGGGCGAGAAGCAACTTCGGTTCTTCTAATGTTATTAATTTAAAAGCCACATTTTTTTCTATCCGGAAGTGTATTACTGAATCTAATTGGGTGTCATTTAAAATCGAAGCTTTGAAAAAGTCTGTACATACATGTACTAAGAAAATGCAATTTAAAATTTCTTATGTATTATTGTGTTCAACAGTGTTGATGGTTCTCCTAGGAGAAATAACAAAGGTTCTTTTTTAACTGGCCTGGAAATTAAGCATGTATTACTAATGGGGGTGTGGGGATGGGCAGCTGAAGTTTCTTAGAGCATTTAATTATATCAGTGCTTTCTGACTAATCCTGGATTAGTCACGAATGGGAAGTTCAAGAAATGTCTAAAACAACAAATTATAAAACTTAAAATAACTGCCTTTCTCATTAAGGAAATTAATGAAAGAAAAAGCCCCATGACCTTACGTAAGTTCTTTAACACATCTCAGTTGTCTCATTTATAAAATGAGAACATTGGAATGGATAACAGTAAACTCCCTTCATACAGCTTGATTAATATTCCCACAGGAACAAAAAGGTTATGGAATTGATAAAAACCAGTTACAATGAGAATAACAAGGATGCTTATAGAATAAAATACAGGGTCATCCATGATGCAAATCAGTGGGCATTATGTAGTACGTACCAGGCACTCACTCACCTCATGTCATCCACAACTATAATGTTTGCCAAAATTTGCCATTTGGTATGTTCTAGGAGTTCTGGTGTCACAATGGTTAGGGACTCTGTTGCCCTTCTGATCTCCTGTGGTTGACTATCTAAATTGTGTACCTATCTGGTGTAATTTTTCATCTCATTGGCCTGTCAGTTGTTTGGCTGGAAGTTAAGCCATGGAAGTAAATTCAAATCCAGACCTGAAGGGTGTCTCAGCCATAATCTTAGGGGTTTTGCTAGTCTCTTTTAGACCAGTAATCCTGTGTTTTTTGTTTGTTTTGTTTTGTTTTGTTTTCTTATGATTTTGAGTTTTGTTCCACATTTTTATCCCTTTATCCAGGATCTCCAATTTTGATCCCTTTCTGAGTGGGTGGCAGTGGTAACTGGGCACCATCTAGTTCTTCTGTTCTCAGGGTCACGTAGGCTGAGGTTCTCACGGTCCACTAGTCCCTTGGACTAATTGTTTCCATGCATCTTTGATTTTCTTCACTTTTCTTTTTCTCCATACAAGAAGAGACCAATTGTTGCACCTTAGGTGGGCACTCACAAGCTTTTAAGAACCCGGTTGCTACTCACCAAAGTAGGATGTAGAACAATGTTTTTGTGTAGTATGTTATGCCAACTAAGTTTTATGACCCCCATGACCATGATCTTGAGCCCAGTAACTCACTCCCTCAAGGTGTTTTATTGTAACTAAGAAGTTATAACTTTGCCCCCTGTTACTTCTATTATGTATGTGGACATTCTTATAGCACATACAAATATGTATGTAGAAATATCATCTGCTGCAGTTATATTCCCTTTCACCTGCCCATGCCTGATCATTTTGCCTGTCTCCATTCTACCTTACACAGTACTTTGTAGACACTCAGTAAATGTCATTTGAGTGATCTGTTTGTCTACAACATAATTGTGAAACCTAGTTTTTAGATGGCATTTCACATCAAAGAGTGTAATACTTATCTATGCTTATGTGTGTGTGTAAGGAGCTCTGGTGGTGTAGTGCTTAAGGCATTTGATTGCTAACCAGAAGGTTGGCAGTTCAAACCCACCAGCTGGTCCATGGAAGGAAGATGGGGCAATCTACTTCCATAAGGTTTACTGCCTTGGAAACCCAGTGGGGATCGCTCTGAGTCGGAATCGACTTGATGGCAGTGAGTTTGGCTTGGTTTGGTATCCTATACCTAAATGTTTGTTTTCCTTACACTTATTAAGTATCTATATGTTAGACACTTTCTTTAGGGGATCAGATCAGGTTCACTCTTCTCTATAAAGAGCTAATACGTTGTTCCTCTTATTTTTTATACCACTCAGATGGCTCAGCATTTTGTGTGGGGTCTATTCATCACATTAGGTTTGTAGTTCATCACAGAGAAGAAGTATGCAGTATCTCCTTGAATCCTATAAGCATGGCACCTTCACAACAAATGTGCTAAATAAATATTTGGTGATGATCATAGTGATTATAATGATCACAATTTACTCTTAAGGTTTCCAACCAGTTCTTTAAAGCAACTGGTACACGTTTCTAGGAGGAACGTGCTTTGGGAGTGGCAGCTTTGCTCCTATGTTCCTTGGTACAGGCCTCCCTTCCACACTCCTTGCAGCCTGTCTCTGATCTTACCCAAGGATAGCCCTCTGTAGTTTACTGTCTTCATTTTCCTGGAACCAAAGGGATTTGGAGAAGGATATAATGTTCGAAGAAAAAAAAAAGAAAGAAAATTAAAATGTTTCCCATGAGTTAATTGTGAACATACTGTACAAAGAATAATAAAAGAACAGACAAGCAGATCTAGAGGACATTGTAATTTCATTGGATAATCTGAATACACATAATTGAAAATATGTACACAGAAATATAAACGTAATATATCATATATAAACAGTTGTATCTGTATATTCAAAGTCAGAACTAGCCAGACAGCTAAAGGAAGGGAGAGAGACAGGAAAAAGGGAGGAGAGAAAGAATAAAAGGCAAAATGAAAGAAAGGAATTTCTAGGAAAGGGGTGATGTTAAGTAAAGCTTTGGGGTGAATGTGGATGACCTTCAGATGAAGTTACCGGAGTAGAATTCACACTCTTTAGCAACTTAAGAAACTGGTTAAGAAAGAGAAAAAGTAAGGAAATTGATAAGGGCCTTAAGGTCAGTGTGAATATTTTACAGTTGCCATGAAGAGCTGCTAAGAGCCTTTAAAGGTTTATGAAAAAGACCTTATGATGTATTCAAAACAGTGGTTGAGGAAGGTGATTCTAGCTACGATAATAACTAAAAATTATTAAATATTCATATATGCCAGGTGCCTATATGTAGGTACTTTACATATAGACACACACATAATCTCTCATCAACCCTATGAAGGTGATACTATTGCCTCTATTGTTTCCTCAAGGAAACTGAGGCATAGAGCTGTTCATTTGCTTCCCCAAGGCATCACTGCTTCTAAATGGCAGAACTGGGATATAAAGTCAGGCAATCTGACTCTAAACCTGGTATTCCTAACCATTATGGGACAAAACCTTTCTTTCTGCAGATCTATTTGTTTAAAAGTGAGATATCTGGGAGGTTCCTTTATTATGCACAAGTATTACTTAATTGAAAAAATTGTAGCAGTCTAAAGCATATGGTAATTAACTAACAGCACACACACACACCCCTTTCCTAATACTTCCTTCCTTTCATCTTGCCTTTAGGTCCTGAGCTTGGACAGTGAACACAGAAAAACTGAGGAGAGATGAATCTGAGAAAAATTGCCAGGGAAGACCCAGTCAGACCTCCTAGATATATTTGAAAATGGAAATGAGAGCAGTTAGATAATGATAAAGTCTATGTTGATACTATTTCATTTCAAAAATATTTATTGAGCACCTGCTATGTACCAGGAACTCTTAGGTACTGGAGAAGAAACAGTGAACTAAATAGACAAGGTCTGTGCAATTAAAGATCAATATTGTGTTATTAGTAGAAAATCAAAACAAACAACTCACTGCCAGTGAGTGGATTCCCACTCATAATGACCCTACAGGAGAGAGAGCTGCCCCATAGGATTTCCAATGCTATAAATCCTTAAGGAAGCCGACTTCAAATCACCAGCCTTTTTGGTTAGCTGTCCAATGCTTTAACCACAGTGCTACCAGACTCCCTTATTAATAGAAAACCAAAACCAAACCAAACTAGCTGCTTGCTGTCCAGTTGATTCAACTCATAATGAGCCCTCCTTGGGGGGTTATGTATGCATAGACTAGATGGGAGCTCTGGTGGCATAGTGTCTAAGGCATTTCACTGCTAACCAGAAGGCAGAAGGTTCAAACTCACCAGCCACTCCTCAGAAGGAAGACTGAGCAATCTACTTCCATAGAGATACCGCCTCGGAAATCCAAGGAGCGTTTACCGTGAGTCGAACGGACTTGATCGACACCAAGGCACTGAGTTTTTTGAGATGTGGAAGGAAACACAAGAAATTGGTAATGCTAGTTCTTTTGGAAGGGAACAAGAACAATGTGGTGGCATGGAAAGAAGGAAGATTTCGATATTATGCCTGTTGAATTTTAACACATGAACATATTGCATTTTAAGAACTATCTTTTAGAAAAACAAGTATTAAAACTGTGTGCTGTATACCGAGACATCTGTCTATCGTCCTAGGGCAAATTTGTGGGAAAATTCCCACAAAGTTACAGTGGTGAAGAAAGGAGATTTTTATTCAGCGTATGCAGCAAAGAAAAACAAAGGTGGGAAACACACGTCATCACAACAATGTCTCTGAGTCTGAGAAGTATTACGTCAGCAGTATATATCACAAATTACAAATCAATTACAGCTTCATCTTTTTTTTAATTTCTATTGTGGTTTGGGTGAAAGTTTACAGAGAAAATTCATTTTGCATACAGCAGTTCATACACATTTTGTTTCATGACATTGACTGCAATTCCCCACAATGTAACAACTCTCTCCCCAGTTCCTCCTGGTAGTTACCTCTTCCCTGTGTCCTTCTTTCCTATGCATTCCTGCCCCCTGAGCTGTCTCCCTGCAAACACTGCCCTTCTGTTCTCCCATAATTGATTGTTCTAAGGAGTATATCTACCTGGTGTAAATATTCACCCTGTATGTCTATTATTTGGCTGGAAGCCACTGGAGTGAGTTCAATTCCAGACCTAAAGGGTAACTAGGGGCTATATATTCTCTCGGAGGTCTTATCAGGCTCTATCAGACCAGTAAACAAGTATTAACATTTTTTTAAAGTTTTTTTTTTTTTTTTTTTATGATTTTGAATTTATTCCTCATTGTTTTATCTGGGATCTTGAAAGCTTCATCTTTCCATAGATAGGCTAAAATTATTGAGTCACCAGGATTGTTTCTTTCAATTAATCAGTTACAGGGTGTCAGTAACAATAGTCAGGAGGGTCTTCATGGGTCCCAGACCCAAAACAGGAACAAGATAAGGATGGTAACTGTACTTTATCAAAACGTCTTCCTTGTTCTGAAAAAAAAAAAAAAAAATGCCTAGGAAGTTCCCTAGTTCTTTATGTGGGCCCCTTTTCTTTACCCTAGTTAATCTACTCCTTCTGAGATCAATCTGCCTCACCCTGGGTGTTTCTAGAATTATCATGGCTACTGCCTCTCCCTAGGAGCTCTGGTAGCATAGTGCCTAAGGCACTTGACTGCTAACCAGAAGGCTGGTGGTTCAATCCCATCAGCCACTCCTCGGAAGGAAGATTGGGCAATCTACTTCCTCAGAAACCCAAGGAGGGGTCGTTATGAGTGGGGGCCAACTCCACGGCACATAACAACAACACTGCTTCTCCCTAAGCTTTCCCGGAATTATCAAGGCCAATGGGTGAGTCAAGGTCAAAAACGCTGGGGAAGTAAAATAGAGAACTCAAAATGGTGTCTGAACGTAGGTCAAGGCTCAAGATGGCATTAGGCTTCCAATTGTAGGCCACAGCCTCCCACAAACTAAAATGCCTTTAGATTTTAGGCTCTGATGCACTATTTGTACCCACATGCACATATTTACTTGTATATACATGGATTCTAGCAGTTATACAGGAAATTGGCAAAATTACATGCCTCTGGAGAGGAAAATTGGGTAGGTGGGAAACAGGAGTAGGAGAGTGACTTCATGCTACATACACCCTCTTGTTCTATGTGAATTTTATACTATGCACAAGTATTCCTCAATAAAAAGATTAAATGAATTTTTTAAATAGCAAGCAGAAACCTAGTAATGAACAGAGGTTTTAGAGAGAAAGAGGGTTCCAAAAGTTTTTAATATGTTTTCTAGTGTGCTTTCTCTAAATTGTAACTTCTACCAGAACTCACAGTTTAAGGAAAACTTGAGTGTGGTGGAGGGGAACCACTGAAGCTTTGGCAGGTTTGTGAAAATAAGGGAATTGACATTGCCTTTGGCTAATGTGAGAAAAACTCCTCAGCTATCAAAACTCTCCAGATAAGGTTTCAAAAAACGCCTAAGGCAGTTTCACTTCATACAATAGAAACTCTGTTGAAACAGGTTCAGGTGGTGGCTAACCTCACCCATTGGCTGCAGGGTTTTTGTGCTTTCTGGTTTGACATGACAGCTTGTACTTTTTTAAAATTCTGCATTTATTCACAGTCCCAGGACAGTTTAGATCATACTGTGAATCTCATTATTCTTTCCTGGAAGGAAGATGGCCAATGTGGTGAAACCATGATTGGAAAATTGTGTTTTCTTGCCGGTGATATATTAACTTTCAGTTTTTTTAACAGCTTTATTGAGGAATGTATGAAAGCTTAAACTCAAAAGCACTTAGTTTGTGAAAGGCTGAGGTCTACAGTGGAAGCCCTAACTCCATTTTGAGTCTTTAAGATCAGAAGCCATTTGAGTTCTTTGTGTTCCTTCCCCAGTGCTTGTTGGCCATTAAACAAACAGTGTGGCTATGCTTAGATAAACTTAGGGAAAGGCAGTTTGCCCTCAGGAAGAATGTGGTTGAATGTAGATTAACTGGTATACAGAAAGATGCTTACACAAAGAACTAGGGAACTTTTCCAGACATGTCCTTCTTACAAAAAGAACTTACCTGGGCATGTCCTTAATGATTTACCAAAAATAGCCAATTCTGTAACCTTTTTAAACCTGCAATAATGTGCATATTTTGATCATGGTCCTTTCTGTAGTCTTACCTGCAACAGTGGTGAATTGAAGTGCCACCTATCATGATCTTAGGATGAGTTCCTTTGTTTTCTGTCCTATACAATGAACACCATGACTGTGATTCAGCGGATTCCATTGGCCTCTGTACTGGGTAACTGCTGTCTGTTTCCCTCATCCTAATGATTCTTTAGGAGCTCTGGTAGCATAGTGGCTAAAGCACTTGACTGCTAACCAGAAGGCTGGCGGTTCAAACCCACCAGCCACTCCTCGGAAGGAAGGTTGGGCAATCCTACTTCCGTAGTGATACTGCCTCGGAAACCCAAGGAGGGGTCGCTATGAGTCGGGGCCGACTCGACGGCACATAACAACAACAACAACAACAATGATTCTTTGACTGCTAACCAGAAGGCTGGCAGTTCAAACCCACCGGCCACTCCTTGGAAGGAACATTGGGCAATTTACTTCAGTAGTGATATCACCTCAGAAACCCAAGGAGGGTCACTGAGTCAGATCGTACTCGATGGCAGTGAGTTTGGTTTTTATGAATGATTGTTTTTGTCCTTTTTAAGCCTTAATAAAAGGATCTCTGTAGAATATTATTGAGCCCAGGATCTTTTCCCCTACCACAGGATAATTGATATGCAAAAAGTTATACATATTACAAAGTATACAATTTGATAAATTTTTGTATATGTGTACAACTATCACTACAATCAAGATGATGGATCTATTCATAATCTCTAAAAGTATCCTCATGTGCTTTTATAATCTCCTCCAAGAGGGAGTCCTTTTACCCATCCAAGAGCTCTCCCATCCCTGGGGGACCACTTATTTGCTTGCTGTCACTATGGAATAGTTTGCATTTTCTAAAATTATATACAAGTGAAACATACAATGTATATTCTTATTGATCTACTTCTTTCACTCAGCATACTTAGAAATTCATCCATGGTGTTTGTATGCATAGAGTTCATTTCATTTTCTCGATTGAAAATTTTCTTGAAATAATTATAGATTCATATGCAGTTATAAAAAATAGTAGACACCTTGTGTACTCTTCACACAGTTTTCCTCAAGGGTGAAATCTTGAAACACTAGTGCAAAGACATTGACATTGACACAGTCTACTTATATTTGTACCCTTGTGTGGATGTATTTAATTCTATATAATCTTACCATGTGCAAGTTCATGTATCCACCAACAACTTCTGGAAAGAGAACACCAAAAGGATCCATCTGATAATTTCACCAACCTCCTTCCTAACTGCTTCATATTGTAGGTTATTCCTTTTTATTACTGGGTACCATTCTATTATATGGATATATCCATTGATGGACAACTGGGTTACTTCCTATTTTGATCTATTATGAAACCCAAGGAGGGGTCGCTAGGAGTCGGGGCCAACTAGATGGCAAACAACAACAACAACAATGAATAAAGATGTATGAATATTCGGGTACAAGTCTTTGCATGTATATGTGCTTTCATTTCTCTTGGGTAAATATGTTAGAATGGAAAGGCTAATTCATATAGTTGTTGTTGTTGTGTGCTATCAAGTACAATTGAAAAAACATTGACATCAAGTCCATTCTGACTCATAGCGACCATATAGACAGAGCACAATCACCCCATAGGGTTTCCTAGGCTATAAATCTTCATGGGAGCAGATTGCCAGGACTTTCTCCCACAGAACTCCTTAATTGTGCTCGTATGGAATGTCCATAGATCAAGAAGCAGTTGTTTGGACAGAACAAGGGATACTGTGTGGTTTAAAATCAGGAAATGTGTAACTCGGGATTGTTATCTTTCACTATACTTATTCCATGTGTCTGCTGAGCATGTAATCTGAGAAATAACTATATGAAGAAGAATGTGGCAACAGGATTGGAGGAAGACCCATTAATAACCTGTGATATGCACATGACACAACATTGCTTGCTGAAAGCAAAGAAGACTTGAAGCACTTATTGATGAAGATCAGACTGCAGCTTTGAGTATGAATTTCACCTCAACACAAAGAAAATACACATGCTAACAACTGGACCAATAAGCAACATCGTGAAAAATGAGAAATGATTGACAAGGATTTCATTTTACTCGGATCAATCAATGCCCTTGGAAGCAGCAGTCAAGAAATCAAACAATGTATTGCACTGAGCAGATTTACTGCAAAAGACCTCTTTAAAGTGTTAAAGAGCAAAGATGTCACTTTGAAGACTAAGGTGCGCCTGACCCAAGCCATGATATTTTTATGTATGTGAAAGCTGGATAATGAACAAGAAAGATCATAGAAAATTGATGTATTTGAATTATGGTGTTGACAAAGAATATTTAATGTACCATGGATGACTAGAAGAACAAACAAATCTGTCTTGGAGGAAGTACAGTCAAAATGCTCCTTAGAAGACAGAATTGTCTCTCATAATTTGGTTGTGTTGTTAGAAGGCACCAGTCCCTGGAGAAGGATATCATGCTAGGTAAAGTAGAGGTTCAGCATAAGATGGGAAGACCCTCAATGAGATGGATTAACACAGTGACTGCAACATGGTCTCAAGCGTGGCAACAGTTCTGAGGATGAGATGAGCCTGGTCATTGTTCCATTCTATTGTACCTAGGGCTGCTATGACTCAGAACCAACTCAGTGGCACCTAACAACAACACACTTATAAATAAATATAGTAAAAAAGGCAGACATGGTACCCTATACAACTTGGCTAAGAAGGCTCAAATACTGATCTTCATGCCCCACAATACCCTTTGGGTGTCCCTGATATGGTTGGTAGTAAAATATGGAAGGGTATTCTCCTTACCAAGCAGTACTTTCTGCTTCATCCCATCCATAGCTTCTCTCCCTATAATTTGTTGACTCTATATCTCTATCCTCTATACACTCTATATCTGCTCTATGTACTACATTGCATACTCTATATCTGCTCTATATCCACCACTTGTTTGTTATTTTGTCATATTGTAGATTGCATGTTGCAGTCATGCTGGAAGCTATGCCACCGTTATTTCAAATACTAGCACCCATGGTGCATAGATTTTAGCAGAGCTTCTAAACTAAGATCAACTAGGAAAGAGGACCTAGTGATCCATTTCTGAAAAAATTGGCCAGTCATACTTTATGAATGGTAGCAGAACACTGTCTGATAATGTGTTGGAAGGTGAGCCGCACAGGTTTGAAGATACTCAAAAGAAGACTAGGAATGATTCTACCACTGTCAACACTAGGCAAAGGATCAGTGCAGGAGATCCTGGATAGAGTGGGAGAAAAATGTAGAACAAAACTCAAAATAATAAAAAAGACCAGGCTTACTGGTCTGATTAAAAAAAAAACAAAAAAAACTCACTGCCGTTCAGTTGGTCCTGACTCATGGCAACCCCTCCTTGGGTTTCTGAGGCAGTATCTCTGTGGAGGTAGATTGCCTAGTCTTCCTTCTGAGGAGTGGCTGGTGGGCTTGAACTGCCAGCCTTCTGGTTAGCAGTGAAATGCCTTAGGCACTATGCTACAGAGCTCCTGGTAAAACTCCTGAGACTATGGCCTCTAGTCACCCTTCGGGCCAGGAATGGAACTTACTCCTGTGGTTTCTAGCCAAACAATAGACAGACATATGAGGTGAACATTTATACCAGGCAGATACACTCCCGGGAACAATCACTCATGGGAGATCAGAAGGACGGTATTTGCACAGGTCCATAGCTCAGTGGGTAGGAACGAATAGGAAAGAAGGACACACAGAAAAAGAAACCACAGAGAAGTGGAAAGAGAGCTGTTACATTATGGGGATTGCAATCAATGTCATGAAACAAAATGTGTAAGAATTCCTATATGGTAGTAGAACTGACAAGGGACAAGGTTGTAGTCACTTCTTGGCCACAGCCAGCTACCCCGAGGGAACAAGTAGTTGGACCTGTAGGCTTGGGAACATGGTTGCAGGGGACATCAAACTCAACTGGCATAACATTCTACACAAAAACATTGTTTTACATCCTGCTTTGGCAAGTGACAACTGGGATCTTAAAGCTTGCAAATAGCCATCTAGATGCAATGATGGATCTCTCCTTGTCCAGAGCAAAGAAGAAAGGAGAAAACCAAAGATGCATGGAAACAGTCCAAGGGACTGGTACACCATGCGATCCTCAGCCTATATGACTATGGAACCAAAACAACTAAATGGTGCCCAGTTACCACTGTCAACACTCGAAGAGGAATCTATGTAGGAGATCCTGGATAGAGTGGGAGAGCAATGTGGAACAAAACTCAAAATCATAAATTTAAAAAAAAAAAAAGGGAGCAGATTTACTGGTCCGATAGACCCTGGTGCAACCCCTGAGGCTATGGCCCCTAGCTGCCCTTCAGGTCTGGAATTGAATCCATTCCTGTGGCTTCCAGCCAAACAAAAGACGGGCATATGAGGTGAACGAGAGTTCTGGGGGTGTAGCGCCTAAGGCACTTGACTGCTAACCAGAAGGCTGGCGGTTCAAACCCACCAGCCACTCCTTGGAAGGAAGGTTGGGCAATCTACTTCTGTAGTGATACCACCTTGGAAACCCAAGGAGGGGTCGCTGTGAGTCGGGTCCGACTCGACAGCATATAACAACAACAACAACATGAGCTGAACATTTATATTAAGGTGGATACACTCCTTGGAGAGATCAATCAGGAGAGAATAGAAGGGCTGTGTGTGCACAGGGAAATAGTTTGGGGCAGGAGTGCATGAGAGGGAAGGACACAGGGAAGAGGTAACTATGGGGAGGAAGCGGGAGGAGAGCTGTTGCATTGTGGGAAATTGCAGTCAATGTCATGAGACAAAGTGTATGTGAGCTGCTGTATGGAAGATGAATTTAATCTGTAAACTTTCACCCAAATCACAATAATAAAATATGACTGGGGAAAAGCCCCACTCCTGAAAGTAGAGTTGACCTTAATGACATGTGTAGAGGAAAACTTTTCGGACTTTCATGTGCTGATGTGGCACAACTCAAAATGAGAAAAAACACCTGCAAACATCAATTAATAATCAGAATGTGGAATGTATGAAGTATGAACCTAGGAAAATTGGAAGTTGTCAAAAATGAAAGAGAATGCATAAATATCCTATCATTAGTGGGCAGAATTGGATTGGTATTGGCCAACTGAATCACACAATTATAGTCCACTATGTGAGGAATGACAAATTGAAGTAGAATGGCATGGCATTCATCATCATCAAAAAGAACATTTCAAGATCTATCTTGAGGAAAAGTGCTGTCAGTAATAGGATAATATGCTTATACCTACAAGGAAGACCAAAATGCACAAGAAACAAGAATGGTCAGACTTCATCTTATGTAATTTGGTCATTTTGTCAGAAGGAACCACTCCCTAGAGAAGGATATCATGCTGGTAAAGTAGAGGGTCAGCAAAAAAGGAAAAGACCCCCTCAAAGAGATGCATTGACACAGAGGCTGTGATGATTGGCTCACCAATTGCAAAATTCTGAGGATGGCACAGGACTGATGTGATGGTTATGTTTGTGTGTCATCTTGGCTGGGCCTGGTTGAGTGGCTGGGCAGCTGGATGTAGTATTCCCCATGATGAGACTGGCAATCAACTCCATGGTGGAATCTACTGGGAGCAGCTGAGTAGCTGCCTTTGGGTATGTGCTCTGCTTTCTGTATTTAAGGAGAACCCTTGGAATGGTTTCCAGCTTATGGCACGCTTGGACCCTGCATGTAACCATGTTGTTGCTCAGCAGTCTGCTATGCTCTGCCGACCTTGGGACTTACAATGGACTTAAGTTAATGGCCTGCCATGTGGTTTGGTAACAGCAGGACTGTGCCTTTTTACTTGTCAATTTTGGGGTTTCTCAGCCTCACCAGCCTGCAGCTGTCTAAGTAAAGAAACGCCTGTAGCTCCAGTGGCCCGGGAGCAAAGGCTAGGCTGAACCCCAATGTTAAGGGGCTTTCACCCAGCCCCTAGAGCCTGGCACTTTGAACTTGAACTTAAAGCCTCCAAATTGTAAGAATAAGCTCCTGTTTGTTAAGGCCATCCCATTTGTGGTATATTCTTGTCAGAGTGGCACTAGGTAACCAGAACAACTGGCCATTGTTTTCTTCTGTTGTACATAGGAACATTATCAGTAGGAGCTGACACAATGGCAATTAACAGCAACAACAAGGAAGACCAGTTAATACAACTATTATTCAAATTTATGCATCAAACACTAGTGCCAAAGATGGAGAAATTTAAGATTTTTACCAACTTCTGCAGTCTGAAATTGAACAAATATGCAATCAAGATGTGTTGATAATTACTGGTGATTTGAATGCAAAAGTTGGAAACATAGAAGGATTAGTTGTTGGAAAACATGGCCTTAGTGATAGAAATGATGCCAGAGACCATATAATAGAATTTTGCAAGACCAAAATACCTTTTTTCCGTAACATAAACAGTGAGTCTATACGTATACCTCAGTGGATGGAATACATAGGAATAAAGTTGACTGCATCTGATGATATTGAGACTTTAGAGAAGCTCAAAATCATCAGTCAGAACAAGGTCAGGAGCCAGCTGTAGAACAGATTATCAGCTGCTCGTAGGCAAGTTCAACTTGAAGCTGAAGAAAACTAAAACAAGTCCCATGAGAGCCAAAGTATGGCTCTATAGTCAGGTGGACTATAGAGACCATCCCAAGAATAGTTTTGATGCCTTGAACACTAATGACCAAAGACCAGATGAATTGCATTAAGGACATCATATATGAAGAAAGCAAAGAGTCATTAAAAAGGCAGGAAAGAAAGGGGAGGGAAGAACACAGGGAAGAGGTAACTAACTATGGGGAGGAAGTGGGAAGAGACCTGTTACATTGTGGGGAATTGCAGTCCATGTCGTGAGACAAAATGTGTATGAACTGCTATATGGAAGATGAATTTGCTCTGTAAACTTTCACCCACATCAGAATAAAAATTAAGAAAAAGAATTAAAAAGAAAATACATTACTCTTCTAACCAGATGGAAAGCATCTCATTCATCCTCAATCTATTTTTTTTTTTTTTGTCCAAGTTACTATCCACTTCAAGCTGGATTAATCATCCTGGACCTATAGCACATGCTTCAATGAAAATAAATGACTTTAGTTCTATTATATACCCATACACACACACAAAGACAGGAAACAAAAAAATACAAAAATGGATGTCAGAAGAGACTTTGAAACTTGCTCTTAACACAGAGTAGCAAAACGAAATGGAAGAAACGATGAAATAAAGTAGCACAACGGAAGATTTCAAATGGCTGCCCGATAAGAGAAAGTAAAGTATTATAATGAAATGTGAAAAGAACTGGAGTTAGCAAAACAAAAGGGAAGAGCATGTTTGGCATTACTCAACCTGAAAGAACGGAAAGAAAAATTCAAGCCCTGAGTTGCAATAGTGAAAGATTCTATGGGCAAAATACTGAATGACACAGGAAACATAAAAGAAGATAGAGGGAATACACAGTTACTGCATAAGAAATAATTTGTTGACATCCACCTATTTCAGGAAAGGTCCCTGGGTGGCACAGATTGTCTGTATTTGGCTAATAATCCAAAAGTTGCCTGTTTTAATCCACTCAGCAGAAGAACCAGGCCTGGCTGAGTGGGTTCCATAAAGATGACAGCCAAACTGACTTTGAAATCTATAGAGTCCCCCCCACACACACACATGAATACATAAATGAATGCCTCAACAACTTTTTCATATGGTAACATATGACCAAGAACTAATGGTACTGAAGAAGAAGTCCAAGCTGGACTGAAGGCATTGGCCAAAACCAAGGCTCAATGGGTATTGGAATACCCATTGAGATGTTTCAACAAATGGATGCAAATGCTGGAAACACTCATTCCTCTATGCCAAGAAATTTGGAAGACAGCTAACTGGCCAACTAGCTGGAAGAGATCCATATTTGTGTTCATTCCAAAGAAAGGTGATCCAACAGAATGTGGATATTACTCAACATCATATGCAGGCAAAATTTTCCTGAAAATAATTTAAAAAAATGATTCTAGCAGTACATCAACAGGGAACTGTCAGAAATTCAAGCTCAATACAGGGGAAAAAGAAAGAAAGAAAAACAAATCCACAGCCATGGAGGTGATTCCGACTCATAGGGACCATATACAGCAGAGAACTGCCCCATAGGAAGGTTTCCAAGACTATGTAAACTTTTATGGAAGCAGAGTGCCTCATCACCCTGACGCCCCCAGCAGCTGGTGGTCCAAACTGCTGAGTTTTTCGTTACCAGCCAAATGCTTTAGCCACTGCACCACTAGAGTTTCCTATTCGGACCAAAAACCAAAAACCAAACTCACTGCCATCGAATTGGATCCGACTCATAGTACCTCTCCTTGGGTTTCTAAGGCAGTATCACTACAGAAATAGATTGCCCAATCTTCCTTCCAAGGAGTAGCTGGTGGGTTTGAACTGCCAGCCTTCTGGTTAGCAGTCAAATGCCTTAGACATTATGCCACCAGAGATCCCTCTTATTCAGAAGAGGATGTGAAATGAGAGGTATAATTGCTGATGTTAGATGGGTCTTGGCTGAAAGAAGAGAATACCAGAAAGATGTTTACCTGTGTTTTATTCACTCTGCAAAGGCTTTAGATTGTGTGGTCATCATAAATTATGGATACTATTGCAAAGAATGGAAATTCCAGAACTCTTAATTGTACTCATGTGTCATATTATTATGTGCTCATAGGATCACTATTAATCAGACAAACTTGATGGCACCTAAGAACAACAATAAATTATCTACTTGCTTCTGAGCTGAGGTTGTGTTCTGCTAAGAGCCAATACTCCAGGCTAATATTAATGAAGTCATATTATTTCTGGCAGCTTTGTCCCTTCTTTCCTCTATTGTTAGGTGCTGTGTTAAAGTCAGTTCCGACTCACAGTGACCCTATGTACAACAGAATGAAACACTGCCCGGCCCTGCACCAACCTCACAATATTGTTATGCTTGAGACCATCATTGCAGCCACTGTGTTCATCCATCTCTTTGAGGGTCTTCCCCTTCTTTGCTGAGCCTCTACTCTACCAAGCACGATATACTTTTCCAAGGACTGGTCCCTTCTGACAACATCACTGCAAAAACGACAAGGAGGCCACATGTTCTGACCTCCTCTAACCCTACAAGGGGAAGGCAGAATTACCAGCAGTAACCCAAGGCCTATTACTGCAAGGCCAGACATGCTGCCTCCCTCCAGCCCTTTCACCAACCGTTCCTCCCAAGGCACCCACCACCTCTCTCCTGGGTTCGATAATTCACTGCAGTGGCCACACAGAACTCACAGATTATGGGGTTTATTAGGGAAGCACCAGGCTACAACTCAAGTCCAGGAAGAACGCTCAGTCTCTCTCCCAGCCCACCGTCCCTCAGCCAACAGTCTCTCACAGTCTCTTTCCCAGCAGTGCTGGTCCCTCGGTGTCTCACTCAGCGATGCATGTCTCTTGCGTCTCTTTCCCAGCAGTGCGTGTCTCTTTCAGGGGCGCGTGTCTCTTTCAGCAGCACGTCTTCCTCCACCAGCAATCAGAGAGAGTTCTGCCTCCAAGAGGCCTCCTTTTGAGCCTGGAAGGGTGGTCAAACTAGCCAATCACAGCATCAGAACTCTAAGCACGTGAGAGAGAGTGGGAACCTCCCAGAACATTGTATTGTGCCTGCCCAACAGAAATAACCCAGGTGGGCGACTTTAAAATCAGGATCTCCTCAGTTGCTAATAGCAATTCCCACCTTGGAGTTTACAAAGACTTATGGGTAGAAAAGCCACACTAAGTAATTTACTACACCGCAATCACCTAAATAGGTGAGATGAAGTCTGGCCATTCTCGCTTCCAAGGAGCGTTCCTGCTACACTCCATCCCAGGACAGATCTTTTAGATCTTCTGGCAGTTCATGGTGCTTTCAGTATTCTTTGCCAACACCACAACTCAAAAGCATCAATTCATTGTCCAGCTTTCACATGCATATGAGGTGGTTGAAAATACCATAGCTTGAGTTAGACACACCTTCGTCTTCAAGGAGACATCTTTGCTCTTCTCCAATTTAAAGAGAGGTCTTTTGTGGCAGATTTTCCCAGTGCAGTACAGCGTCTAATTTCCTGACTGCTGCTTCCATGGGTGTTGCCTGTGGATCCAAGGAAAATGAAATCCCTGACAACTTCTGGAAGTTCCTTGTCAACAGACTGCTGCAACCATTTTTTATTTTTATTTTTGCAGTGTTTCCACCTCTCCCCTGCCACCCCTGATAACCAACAAAGAAAGTTTCCTTCCATATATAAACCTCTCCTTGACATTTTACAATAATGAATTTATGTAATATTTGTCCTTCTGCTGCAACCATTTTTGAATTATTTTCAGCAAATTTTACTTGCATATGGTATTAATGATATTGTTTCATAATTTTCACATTCTGTTGGATCATCTTTCTTTGCAATGGGCACAAATATCAATCTCTTCCAGTTAGTTGGCAGTCTTCCAGATTTCTTGGCATAAATGAGTAAGTGCCTCCAGCGCAGGATCCATTTGTTGAAACATCTAAATGGATATTCTGTCAATTCCTGGAGCCTTGTTTTTCTTGCCAATTCCTTCAGTGCAGGTTGGACTTCTTCCTTCAGTATCATTGGTTTTTGATCATATGCTACCTCCTGAAACAGTTGGACATTGACAATTCTTTTTACAGTGACTTTGTGTATTCCTTCCATCTTCTTTTGAAGCTTCCTACATCGCTCAATATTTTGCCCATAGAATCCTTCAATATTGCAACTCGAGGGTAGAATTTCTTCTTCCATTCTTTCAGCTTGAGAAATGCCAAGCATGCTCTTCCCTTTTGGTTTTCTAACTCCAGGTCTTTGCACATGTCATTTTAATATTTTACTTTGTCTTCTGTAGCTGCCCTTTGAAATCTATCCAGTTCTTTTATTTCAGCATTTCTTACATTCACTTTAGCTACTCTACATTCAAGAGTAAGTTTCAGAGTCTCTTCTGACATCCATTATGATCTTTTCTTCCTTTCCTGTCATTTTAATGACCATTTGCTTTCTTGTTGTATGATGTTCTTGACGTCATCCTACAACTCCACTGGTCTTCGGCCATTGGTGTTCAATGTGTCAAATCTTCACATGGTCTCTAAATTCAGGTGGGATATAATCAAGGTCTTATTCTGGCTTTCATGGACTTAATTTTCTTTAGCTTCAACTTGAACTTGCATATGAGTGATTGATAGTCTGTTCCACAGTCAGCTCCTGGCCTTATTTTGACTGATGATATTGAGTTTCTCTATCATCTCTTTCCACAGA
>NW_006921659.1:1560766-1562564 GCF_000298275.1 Orycteropus afer afer
ATCTTGATTGAATGTTTGGTCAATTTCAGACTGCAGAAGTTGGTAAAAATCTTCAATTTCTTCATCTTTGGCTTTAGTGGTTGCTACATAAATATGAGTAGTAGTATTAACTGGTCTTGCTTGTAGGCATATTTTTTTTTAATTAAAAAATTTTTATTGCTCAGCAAATAAAATATTAAGTATCCCAACATATATTTTCTAAATAATTATTGTGAAATAAGGTTATCAATATCAAATAAATTAATTTTCTTCACTTGCTTCTATTCATGTCTTCATGACCAATTCTTCATTTTTTCTTTCCAAAATGTTGCACATGGAACACTTGAGGCAATGAAGAATTCTTCCGTACTGTGGTAAAGGACCTGAACGTCCATCCACAGCCACCTACAGGATTAACTTTTGGTTCCACTTACACTATGCAGCTGTGGTTTTTCATAGAGACCCTTTGACAAATTATTGCAAAACGTTTACCATGATGACTTTTACACATCTTCAAAACTCAGGCTTTGTTGCATCTTGAAGAGCCCAGCGACAGGCCTGTGGCCTCCGCTGCCACCCAGCCACATGGCTCCAGGGGTTTCCCATGCCCTCCTTGCTTAGCAGCTGCATGGAAAAGCTAGGCATATGGATTTTATCCTATCACTGACAGCATTGTACTTCAGGAGAGATCTTGAAACATTCTTTTTGACAATGAATGTGATGCCATTCCTCTTCCATTTGTCATTCCCGGCATATGATTACCTGATTCAAAATGGCCAATACCAGTCCATTTTCAACTCACTGATGCCTAGAATTTTGATCTTTATGCATTCCATTTCATTTTTGACAACTTCCAACTTTCCTAGATTCATGCTTCATTCATTCCACGTTCCGATTGTTAATGGATGTTTGCAGCTGTTTTTTCCCACTTTGAGTCACACCCCTTCCATAAATGAAGGTCCCAAAAGCTTTACTTCATCCATGTCATTAAGGTTGACTCTACTTTGGGGAGGCAACTCTTCTTCAGACT
Organism: Orycteropus afer afer; assembly: GCF_000298275.1. NCBI lineage: Eukaryota > Metazoa > Chordata > Mammalia > Tubulidentata > Orycteropodidae > Orycteropus > Orycteropus afer. The sequence continues at coordinate 1,561,776 of NW_006921659.1, forward strand.
TATTTTCAATACCCTCCAACCTGAGGGGCTCATCTTCTGGCACTGTATAAGACAATGTTTCAGGGCTATTCATAAAGTTTTCCAGTAATAGATCAGACAGTGTTTCACTGCTATACATAAAGTTTTCAGTGGCAAGTTTTCCAGAAGTGGATGGACTCATCCTTCTTTCCAGCCTGCCTTGGTCTGGAAGATTGGCTGAAACCTACCCACGATGGATGACCCTGCAGGTATTTGAAATACCAGTGGTATAGCCTCTAGCCTTACACCACCACGTGAGCCACCATAGTATGACAAACTGACAAGTGGTAGTTCCTTCCTCTAATATTTATTAAATTCCTACTATGTACCTGGCACATAGTTTTAGATATTTCTTTATTTTAGCTATCTGTTACTGTGTAATAGTAATACATTGTGCTTGGCTAAGCGTTCAGTTGGTAAGTGAAAGGTCAGTGGTTTGAACTTACCAACCACTCCCCAGAAGAAAGATGTGGGATTCTGCTTCTGTACATATTGTTGTTGTTGTTGTTAGGTGCTGTCGATATGTCTCTGACTCATAGCGACTTTATGTACAACAGAACAAAACACTGCTTGGTCCTGTGCCAGCCTCATGATCCTTGCTATACATGAGCCCATCATTGCAGCCACTGTGTCAGTCCATCGCGTTGAGGGCCTTCCCCTTTTTCATTGACCCTCCACTTTATCAGCATGATATCCTTCTCCAAGGAATGGTTCCTTCTGACAACATGACCAAAGTAGGTGAGACAAAGTCTGGTCATTCTCGCTTCCAAG
>NW_006921659.1:1563544-1613102 GCF_000298275.1 Orycteropus afer afer
AATGATATTGTTTGATAATTTCCACATTCTGTGGGATCACCTTTCTTTGGAATGGGTACAAATATGGATCTCTTCCAGTCAGTTGGCCAGGTAGCTGTCATCCAAATCTCTTTGCTTAGCCTAATGAGTGCCTCCAGTTGTGGCATCCATTTGTTGAAACATCTCAATGGGTATTCTGTCAATTCCTGGAGCCTTGCTTGTCACAAATTCCTTCAGTGCAGCCTTGATTTCTTCCTTCAAGACCATTGGTTCTTGACCATATGCCACCTCTTGAAATGGAAGAACATTGACCAATTCTCTTTGGTACAGTGACTGTGTATTCCTTCCATCTTCATTTGATGTTTCCTGAATCATTCAATATTTTGCCCATAGAATCTTTCAATACTGCAACTCGAGGCTTGAATTTTTTCTTCATTTCTTTCAGCATGACAAATGCTAAGCTTGTTCTTTCTTTTTGGTTTTCCAACTTTGCACATTTCATTATAATAATTGGCTTTATCTTCTCAAGCTGCTCTTTGAAATCTTCTGTTCAATTCTTTTATCTTGTCATTTCTTTCATTTGCTTTAGCTACTCTCTGTTCAAGGGCAAGTTGACATCTCTTCTGACATCCATTTTGGTCTTTTCTTCCATTCCCATCTTTTTAATGACCTCTTGCTTTCTTCATGGATGATATTCTTCATGTCACCCTACAATTCCTCTGGTTTTCAGTCATTGATGTGATGCATCAATGCATCATATCTGTTCTTTAGATGGTCTCTAAATTCAGGAGGGATATAATCAAGGTCATATTTTGGCTCTCGTGGACTTGTTTTAATTGTCTTCAACTTCAAGTTGAATTTGCATATGAGCAGTTGAACGGTCTGTTCCACAATCAGCTCCTGGTGTTGTTTTGGCTGAAGATATTGATCTTCTCTATCGCCTTTTGCCACAGATGTACTCCATCTGATTCCTGTGTACTCCACCCAGTGAAGTCCACATGTATAGCTGCTGTTTGTTTTGCTGAAAAAAGGTATTTGCAATGAATAAGTTGTTGGTCTTGCAAAATTCTATCATGCGTTCTCCTGCATTATTTCTCTCACCAAGGCCATAGTTTCCAACTACTGGTGATTCTTCTTTGTTTACAACTTTTGCATTCCCATCACAGTGATAATCAACACATTTTGGTTGCATGGTCAGTCAATTTCAGATTGCAGAAGTTGGTAAAAATCTTCAGTTTCCTTATCTTTGGTTTTGGTGGCTGGTGCATAAATTTGAGTAATGGTCGTATTAACTGGTCTTCCTTGGATGTGTATGGGTATTATCCTATCACTGACAGCATTGTACTTCAGGCTAGATCTTGAAACATTCTTTGTGACGATGAATGCCATGCCATTTCTCTTCAATTTTTCATTTCCAGCACAGTAGATCATATTGTTGTCTGATTCAAAATGGCCAAAACCAGTCCATTACAGCTCACTAATGCCTAGGTTATTGATCTTTATGTATTCTATTTCATTTTTGACAACTTCCAATATTCCTAGATTCATATTTCATACATTCCATGTTCCAATTATTAATGGATGTTTGCAGCTGTTTCTTCTCATTTTGAGTCTTGTCACATCAGCAGTTGGAGGTCCCAAAAGCTTTGCTCCATCCATATCATTAAGGTCAGTTCTACTCTGATGAGGCAGCTCTTCCCCAGTCGTATTTTGAGTGCCTTCCCACCTGAGGGGCTCATCTTCCAGCACTATATCAGACAATGTTTCAGGGCTATTCATGAAGTTTTCCAGTAATATATCAGACATTGTTTCAATGCTATTTATTCATAAGGTTTTCATTGGTCAGTCCTTTAAGAAGTGGATGGCCTCTTCCTTCTTCTGAGCCCGTCTTAGCCTGGAAGCTTCGCTGAAACCTGGGCACTATGGGTAACCCTGCTGCCATTTGCAACACCGGTGGCATAGCCTCCAGCCTCATAGCAACAACATGCAAGCCACCCCAGGATGACAACCTGACCGACGCGTTCATCTCCCTTAGCTGTTCCACACTGCTCCACTCACTTCCTGGCTTCCTTTAAAGCTGCTCCAAACCTCGTCCCTGTCTCACCTTCCAGACCGCCCTTAAAACTGCTCCCAAATCCCCCAAGGCTGTAAATCTTTATGAACACAGACTGCAACATTTTTCTCTCTGACCAGTTGCTGGTGGGATCAAACTGCCAAACTCTTGGTGAACAACTGAGTGCTTTAACCATGGCACCACCTAGGCTCTTCCTGGAAACTCTACAGGCCAGTTCTATTCCATCATATAGGGTTGCTATGAGTCATAATTAACCCAATAGCAGTTAATTTTTTTTTTGTGTAACAAATTACTTCAAAACTTTACAGCTTAAAACAATAAACAGTTGTTACCTCTCACAATTTCTGAGTCAGGGATCTGGAGCAGTTTAGCTGAGTGGCTCTTGCTGTGGCTGTCATATGAGGTTGAGGTCAAGATTTGGCTGGGTTTACCGTCATCTAGAGGCTTGACTGGGGTTAGGGTATTTCTTTCCAAAATCGCTTAGTTGTGTGGCTATTGACTGGAGGCCTCAGTCCTACACCATATGGACTTATTCATAGGATTATTTGAGTGTCCTTATGATTTGACTCTGGCTTCTGCTAGAGTAAGTGACCCACAATAAGACAGAGCCATAATTCCTTTTGTAACCTATTTTTGGTAGTCATATTCCATAATTTCTGTAATATCCTACATTAACTACAGAGGTCAGCCCTATCCAGTGTGGGAACTATAGAAGGGTATGAATATCAGGATGTAAGAAACATTGGGCTCATCTTGAAGGCTAGTTGCCACACCTGGGATACATCAAGGAACAAAACAGAAATAAATGCCTGTCTTAGTTATATTTACATTCTATTACAGGGAGCTGTATAAATAAAGGTATAATAAATCAGGATGGGAGTGCATCAGGGTTGTATCCTTTCGCCACACGTATTCAATCTGTAGGCTGAACAAATAATTTGAGAAGCTGGACCATACGAAGAACATGAATGTGGCATCAGGATTGGAAGAAGACTCATTAACCTGTGATACGCAGACAGCACAACTTTGCTTGCTGAACGTGAGGATGACTTGAAGCACTTACTGATAATTAAAGACTACTGTCTGCAGTATGGTTTACGTGTCAACATAAAGAAAATAAAAATCCTCACAACTGGACCAATAAGCAGCATCACGATAAATGGAGAAGATTGAAGTTGTCAAAGATTACACATTACTTGGTTCCACAATAAACAGCAATGGAAGCAGCAATGAAGACATCAGATGATGTATTGTATCAGGCAAATCTGCTGCAAAAGACCTCTTTCAAGTGCTGAAGAGCAAAGATGTCTCTTTGAAGACCAAGGTATGCCTAACGAAGCCATGGTATTTTCAGTCACCTCAAGTGCATGTGAGAGCTGTACAATGAGTAAGGAAGACCAGACAAGAGTTGATGCTTTTGAGTTGTGGTGCTGGGGAACAATACTGAGTGTACCATGGACTGCTAAAAGCACTAACAAATCTGTCCTGGAAGAAGTGCAGCATTGGAATGTTCCTTGGAAGTGAGAATGGCCAAACTTCATCTGACCTATTTTGGTCATGTCAGAAGGGACCATTCCCTGGAGAAGGATATCATGCTTGGTAAAGTGGAGGGTCAATAAAATATAGGAAGGCGGTCAACAAGATGGATTGACATAGTGGCTGCAGTAATAGGCTCAGGTATATAGTAAGGACTGTGAGGCTGCAGCAGGACCAGGCAGTGTTTTTTCCTGTTGTACACAGGATTGCTGAGTTGGAGCTGACTCAAAGGCACCTAACAACAAATACAAATATTACATAGTATCTAAAGTGAAAAATGAATAGATCAAATTAAGGGAGATTAGGATTGTTTTGGCCTTGGGTTCAATTTAAAATAGAATGGTTAGGGTAGGTCTTATACTTAAAAGTAAATTTGATCAAGAAATGAAGTTAGTGATAGTGTTAAGCTATGTAGATAATGAAGACCAGTCCAGGGCACAGCTAGGGTAGGACAGAACCATGCCTGCTGTGTTCCTGGTGCGCAGTACGCGATGGGAAAGCAGTAGGTGAAGTTAGAGAAATGGTGGTGGGGACACAGGTAGGTTTTGTAGGGTCTTACAGGTCACTGTAAAGGACTTATATACAAGGACAACTGTTGCTGGCCTCATGGCAGAGGGGGAAATTTTGAGGCAGAAAAGAAATGGTAGAATCTTTAAGCCATATCACATAACTAAAAACAATTAAAAAATACTATCCATTAAGGTAAGTCACTTTCAAATTCTCATAGTCTAGATTTCCTGGAGCCACGAAAGTTGGATAAACCCCTGAAACTATTGCTAAGATAATCTTTAAACATTCAACCAAAAATATCCCGAGGTCTTCTTAAAACCAAGTAATTTCGCTTCACTAGTAAAGAATGTGTCTTGAGCATTATGACCTTTCCTATGGGATCACCTCCAAGAGTATGGCCCCTAGTCACCTTTCCGTCCTGGAACTGTATTCACTCCAGGTTTCCAGCCAAACAGACCTGCCTGCAAAGTGAACAATTATACCAGGTTGGTACATTCCTTATAATCAACCATGTGAGATCAGAAAGGGAGCATTTGCACAGGGTGATAGTTCAGAGGGCAGGAATGCATAGAAGACGACACAGGGAAAAGGTAACCACAGGGAGGAAGTGGAAATGAGGTGTTACATCATAGGGATTGCAATCATTTTGTCATGGAACAAAATGTGTATGAACTGTTGAATGGAAAATGAATTTGTCCTGTCAACTTTCACCCAAACCACAAATAACAAAAACAATTTCTATGGGATCAAATTCACAACAGCAACTCAAAAGGTTAGATAGGAACCTTAGGGTGCAGTTAGCTTATATTAATCGAGGATGAACAACTCAGAAAAGGATGGTGAGAATGGTTGCACGACTCCAAGACTATAATCAATGTCACTAAATGGTAAAGAAACAGTTGGTTATTTTTTGCTGTGTATATTCTCAATAAAATTGTACTTGATTTATAAGCATATACCTTGTGTTCCATTTTCACTATTTAGTGGAAATAAAGGAGGCTTTCTTTTGCTGAACATTTAATAGCCTTTTATAGTAAGAATGAGCAGTGTATCAGTTTCATTTAGTGACAATGCTGTTTCCCATTACATATTTAAGTGAAAAACTGTACACAAATCTGTATCCAAAAATGTGTTCCACTCTATACTCCCTAAAGCCTGATAGCCTCACCAGCACTTCACATCAGCAATCCCTATTTTCTTCTTTTGCAAATAGAGAAATCAATGGTGTGATTTCAGTTTTCACTAGTTATCAGTGAACATACTTGCAAATGTATTGACCATTTCTTTTATGAATTCGTACCCTTTGAGTTACTTGCATTGTTCTTATGCACTCTTCCAGTGTTAAGAAATCCTAGTGTTACATCTTTGTCATATTTTGTGCAATAATTTTATTGTCAGTTATCTTGATCTAACTGGGTTTTAAATTTTAATGCAACTTTTTCAGGTATGGCATATTTAAAGACTTTGTTCCTCAAGTTTTTTCTACTGTTTTTGTCCTTAGATTTTTTAAAAAAGCTTTACAATGTATTTTTTCTTGAGAATATAAAAAAAAATATACAATTCAATAATTTCTACATGTTATTTCAGTGACACAAATTACATTCTTCAAATTTTGCAACCATTCTCACTTTTTTTTTTTTTTTTTTGCATTTTCTCAAAAATGAAATAGTGAGCCTATCAGCAGTTCTCCTCGGAAGGAAGGTTGGGCAATCTACTTCTGTAGTGATACTGCCTCAGAAATCCAAGAAGGAGTCTCTGAGTCGGGTCTGACTTGATGGCACATAACAACATCAGCAGTTCAAGGGATACAAGTAACATTTATTGCCAATTATAAAATTTGAACTTTTAGGGAGGTATTAGAATTGTATAAAACTTGTATCAGACATAACCATGTCAGTTTCTTAATACTTTTTCTGATGAGGTCAGTGGTATTAGCAAATATGACTTTTGATACCATATAATGAAAGATAATATTCAAAAGATCTACATACCTCAGTGAACTACTATTTCCAAATGACTGATAGACACATAATACAAAATAGGCAAAAAATTCAAAGCACAAGACAGAACAATGTATTTTAATGTAATTACAAAAATTAATTGATAATGGTTTTAGATTCCACATTTCAACTAACCTTTAAGCAACTACCACCTGTTAAGTTTTGATGTAGGATGAAAGAATATTCACAATTACCAGATAAGGATATTACTCCTTTTTCTAACCAAGGTCCTCTGATGGCCCAGCAGTTACAGCATTCAGCTGCTAACCAAAGGTTGCCAGTTTCAATGCACAAGCCGCTCTGCTGACGGAATCTGCTTTCATAGATTTACAGTGTTGGAAGCCCTGTGGAAGTTCTACTCTGTCCTACAGGGTGGCTGAGTCATGGTCCACAATGGGAGTGGGTTTGCTTTCTTTTAATCCTAAGTGGAGCTGACCCACAAGGAGCTTTGGTGGTGTAATGGTTAAGGCATTTGGCTGCTAACCTAAAAATTAGTGGTTTGAACCCACCAGCCACTCCATGGGAGAAAGATGTCTGCTTCTTTAAGTATTTATAGCCTTGGAAACCCAATGGGGGCCCCCCGAGTTGCAACCAACTCAATGGCAGCCAGTTTGGTTTTTAGTTTGGAGCAGATCACCAGGTCTTCCATGAAGCCACTGGGGGGTGGAGCTTCAAACTGCCAACCTATTACTAGTTGATTGCTTAACCATTTGAACACCAGGGCTCCTTATCGGTTAAATGGTATAGCAACGTGCTCTGAACAAGTGGCTGGAGCCCAGATTCTAGCCTGTATATAGGAGCACTGGTGGCACAGTGGTTTAAAGTACTCTGCTGACAGCTACTTTGTGGCAGAAAAATGAGGCAGTCTGCTTTCTCAAAGATCTACAGCCTTGGAAATCTTGTGAGGCAGTTCTACTGTCCTCTAGGGTCAGAGTCTAAATTGACTCCATGGCAATGAGATTTCCTATCCCTCGATATCTGAGATGCCTCATCTTAATGGTTTCCCTTCCATCTTAGTCCATACCTCTAGCTTTGACCTTGTCACCATTTCATTCTAGATTTCTGGTTTAAGCATCCAGGAAAGTGATGAATAATGTAAGTCATTTAAGGTGAGTTCAGTTCTGGAGTAAACATCTGGACATCTGTCATCCTTTAAGTGACCAGGAAGGAGTCCCTGGGTGGTAAAAATGGTTAACAGAGCTGCAGGTTCAAGACCATCCAGATGTGCCTGGAAAGGTATGGCAAGTTACTTTCAAAAACTCAGCCACTGTAAATCCTGTAATAAATATGGTTCAGCCTTCCACCGTCCATCTTATGACTTTTAACTTCAACTCCTCTAACCCCTCCAAAGTACATTCTCACACTGAATACTTTTCTCTCTCCCATTGAGATTATATATATACATATCCTAGGATTGTTATTTTGAGATTCACTCAAGGCACTAACAAAAATATTTAAACCTGAAGACAAACTAATCAGACATTGTCCCAGAAGCTTAAAAGATCTTATTACGTTTCATAATATTATATTTATGTTGAATCTCTACAATTACTTACAAAATGTTTCGAAGTATATTTGGTTAAGTATACTTTTTAAAAAACATGTTTACAGAAATTTCTGAATATCACTAGGCAATGAATTAAGCAAACTTTTATTGAAGCATAAATTGTGGTACAGAAAGACATTTCAGCTGATTTAAGTCCAACACCATGAAGGGAGAAATATGGCACCACAACTTCCCCTCCTCTATCACACTAGGATTAATTAGATTACTATCCAGTCTAAAGTTTTCATTTTGCTAGTTTTTTTCCCCCATATAAATTTGTACTTTTCCAACATCAGAATTCTTAAATCTAGTTTTAAAAAAATAATAACAAATCAGACCTCAAGCCAAACAAATATCATCATATCTACTGGGATACTGTTCAATATTGGTCCTAGAAACAGAGCACATTATAGAAACATCAGGTGCTGTGCAGAATGAAACTGATCAACTGACTGAATAATTCTTCAATGAAGCTTTCAATCAACAATGTGCTTAAAAAAAAAGTCAAAATGGTGTTCCAACCACTTGATTTCAAACCAAGCAGATATTATGTTTAGAAACACTAAAAAATGGTGTTTCATTTATAAATACGGAAGGAACAAAACATCACTGCATCAATCCAGGAAGAATAAAAGAAAATAATATATCGTGAGGACAAGAAATACAAAACCTAATCAACTTGCTCTTCACTTAGCTTAAATCCCACAGTTTGCAAATACAGCTAGTAATGGTAACTCTTGAAAGCCTATTTTTAGTCATTTCCCATTAAGTGACTATCTTTGGAATTTTTTTTTGTTTGTTTGGTAAATAGCATTCTGCTTCACTGTGTGTGAACAACCTAGATAGTTCTCATGCTGGTCAGTCATTCACTTTATCCTGTATCTGGTGAAGGTGAAAGGAACATCATAGTGAGAGGAACAGATGATCAGAACACTATCACACATATCATGAAGTCACAGAACTTTTAAGTTGACAAGGTGAAAAAGATGTTACATTTGCTTTGAACCAAAGTTTATGGAAATGGCTGCTAAAGTCAAGGTGAATGAGCCAAACTGAGTTGCCTTATTGAATCCAGTAAAATCTTTATGCTAAATCTCCCTGCTAATAAATTTAGTCCATTTATACTATTAATTAGAAAGTTAGTAAAGGCATGGTGCTCACAAGAAGATATTCTCATTTACTGGGTGTGTAGCAAAGAACAGCATTAGGTTTTCAAACAGTTCTGCCAGTATACCCTAATCTTAGTCTATAACACTATGGGTCTTCTCTGTTAATCAGTAGTACAAAAGTTTATTTCTGTCACTATCTTCCAAAAGAGCCCATGTCATTAAAGAGGTCAAATTCACTTAAACATGAAATAAAACTGAGCCCAAGGTACCCTCCTCTGGGGGTAATAATAATTATGAACCCACAGTGTGACAATATATTGCTCTATTAGGAGGCACCAGGGGCAGGAGCTGCCATGGTGAGGAGAGAAATCAATTAAAGGACTACAAATATAAGGAACAAAATACTAAAATAGTTATACACCGAAAGGAATAATTGTATTTTCTTTAGAGGACTTGACTCACAGAAGAAAAACTTTAATTTCTGTTGCAAAAACATCTATATGAAGTAGAAATTGTTTTCAATAACATTCGTAGAGAATATGTTTTAGAAACTGGAGGTAAGTGGATGTAAAATTCTGGCAGCAATTTAATAGAACAGTCCCAGATGGTTCAGCTGAGGCCAACACCTAATGAGGACGAAAGCCTTGTCTGTGGGGAATTTTGGGTGATACCTGGAGAAATATTACATTGTGCATAAACCAAATTGAACTGTTTCCACAAGTGTTGTAAAGTTTCATACAGTAAAAGTTTTTTTCTACATGCATTTCAATTTCACAGCAAGAGTGGCATAGAATACCTAAACACAGAAGAGAGCATTCATGCAAGATATCTAACTCCTTGATATAATAATGCATACAATTCAAAATGATTACACTATGATTACATCTAGAGCTTTCTGCAACTACAAGGTGGTGGTTATGGAAAGCGTGGCCCCCGATATCAATATCTAGAAAGCAGCCACCACCTCCTTCTATGTGTGTTCTCTTTTTGCGTTTTTTCTTCATTTCTCGTAATCAACTCTGCTGCTGTTGCTGCTTCTTAGCAAAACTGGTAAAAACAAAGTTGTAATCATTGAACATAGCACTCTGGCAATCAAGACGTTTAAAACCTTCAATCTTCTGGGGCGAAGAAAGCACTGTGCGACATTTAGAACTCTGGGGAAAAAATTTAAACAATCATTAGTGCTTCCAATCTGTTTAAGCTCTTTCAAATAAAATAATCATGCAATAGATTTAAGACTTCCATATTTTTTAAAAAAATTAATTTTGTTAGTTTTGAGAACATAAACAGCAAAAGGTACACCAACAATTCAACAGTCACTATGCATACTATCTAGTGACACTGATTACAATCAAGTTATGCAACCATTCTCACTATCCTTTTGAGTTGCTCCTCCCCCACTGACATATATTCACTACCCCTTGAAGTTCCTATCTAATCTTTGGAGCTGCTGTTGTCAATTTTATCTGATATAGTTCTTAAAAGAGAGTAACTTTAAAGGGAGTCTGGAGTCTATGAGGATTTGAAATTCTGTTGGCATTTTCTTCCATTTGATCAGAATTCTGCTGATAGAATCTTAGATCAAAATATTGAGTAATGGTAACCAAGGACCACAGAGTTCTAGTCTCATGGCAAAGGAGGCAGTTGTTCACAAAGGCAATTAGCTACCCATTCTGTGCTTCCTCCTAATTTCTGACTCTCCATCTTCTGTTGTTCCAGGTGAACAGAGACCAATTGCTGTGCCTTGGATGCCTTTAATACCCCAGGCACTATGCAACGAACGGAAGGATAAATAAATAAATAGGGATATCCCATCAAACCCAGAAAATAAAATCCCATGAAGGATTTGGTGGTACTGTACATAGAACAGCCTCAGAAGCTATTCCTTTTTTGGTGGTGGTTGTACATATACCAATAATACAACTTTTGCCAATTCAACTTTTTATAGGTGTTACAACTTACTGACAGCAAGTACAATAATGACTTGTACAACCTTACCCTTAATCAATGCAATTTTTCCATCACCATTAATTAACCCTTCTTTTCCCCTGTCCCCATCATCTCTGGTAACCACTAATCTTTGTCCTCTATACATTTGCTTTTTATTATAATTTATGTAAGTCCTACAATATCTGTCCTATTGTGATTGGTTATTTCACTCAGTCTAATGTCTTCCATCTCAATCCATACTGTAACATGTATCAAAGCTTCATTTCTCATACTGTAGGAGCAGTATCTCATTATGTTTGTATCACATTTTGTGATGTGCATTTAGGTGGTTCCCACCTTTGGGTTACTGTGAAAATAGTCTGTGCAAACCCCTTTTTGAGTCTCTGCTTCCAAGCTCTTGTATATATATCTAGCACTAGAATTGCTGGGTCTATCTTTAGATTTTTGAGGAAAACAGCACTGTTTTCCATATTGCCTACATGCATTCACATGAGCAATGGGTAATGGTTCCAATTGCCCCACATTCTTGACAACATTTTTATTTTAAATTTTTGCCATCTCTCTTTGACTTTTATCCTAATGAAATAGTACTTTTCTCCAGGGCCTGGATAGATAGGACATCTGGGCCCATCTACAGGGAAAGCAGGACAAGAGGAGCCTAGCATGCACTTGGGGTACATATAAAACAAGGTCTGATGTAAATCTGTTTACACTTAGATATACACCTCATCATTAGTAACCTCAACTAGTGGTACCTCTGGTATCTGAGTTAATTATGTGTGCTATCTAGAATATATTTTAGAACAGATTTTATTGTCAATAAAGCAAATTACCTGATTTACAAACAGGGTGGTCACAAATTTTCCTGGCTTGAAGACTTCCACAACTTTCCTGATCAGGTCATCATAGGAGGTCTGACTTAAGTTTGTTTCAAAGCTAACATAAGAAAATTCTGGTTCTGGAGTGATATGAATAGTCCAATAAGTTCCCTTAGAGAAAGAGTTTTGTGTTAATAGTCCAAAAGGTACATTTAAATATATAAATAATTATCCAAGCAAGATACAAATACTTACATCCGATTTCATTCCATTCATTGAATACCCACAAGGATTGAAGAGTGTGGCATCAATGACAGAACCTGGTATCAGGTCACGAATTCCACTCTCCTAGGAAAAAAGGCAAAAGATTGAATTAAAAAATAAATCAATGTGTTACCCACCCCCCTAAAAATTTACTGCTCACACAGAAAGATCTTAGATGCTTACACGAGTGACATCCTTTGCAGTAACACCATCTTTCATGTAGAACTGGTCCATAACTGCTGGGTCAAGCTCACTCATCAGAATTTCCAGGGTTTGATCTGGCTGACTAATTACCCGACTCTCTGGGAAATCCAGAGTATATAAGTACCTACAGAAAAGTAAAAATAGTTGTCATTTCTAAAACAACTGTCAGTTTAAAATAAATCTTATATAAAGCAACAACATAAAGTCCATAAAATTATGTCAAACATACCAACAGTCAGAATTCATACGTCCCATACAATATGCTGCTCCATCTGTTGAGGGAAAAGAATGTAAAATAAATCTAACAGACCTATTTTAACAAGATGGCTTATTACAACCCTTCCAGTAAGCAGGATGATATTCTATTTGTCACCTATCAGAAATACCATTGTTGAAGAGACATTTTAACAGAATATTAAAATCTGAATTCACAGAGAAAGATTTCCCCCAAGCCCCCTTTGAAAAAAATAATTTATTGGCTGGCTGTCATTTAGAGATACATTTCAGTCAACAGGCCTCTGTGTAAATGCTGTTGAGAAAACTAATCATCCTGTAAAGCCCCTGATATATGGTCACTCATTTACCTACTTTCCCAAATAAACATGGATCATTTTATATCCAATACTTTGTTCAAACACCGTTTCAACACTCAACACAATAAAAATCAACATTTGGCACATTATTTACACTAAATGATTATGACCCTCTTGTATAGCCTACTATTTAAAGTTTTGTATTACAAGTCATTAAGTTATGAAGAATGAGATAGAAATCAGAATTCTTTTTTTTAAAAACCCAACTTATTAAATCACCACATGTTTTCTGACTCATCTAGGAAATAAGGGTGTTTAGTCTTTTGTTTCCTAACCTTGAAGCTCAGGTATTTAAAAAGAAAGGGGGAAGAGGTGGCTACAATTAAACTTTGTAAATGGAGGAAGAAATCTTTGCCAAATAGCACTATGATTATACCTTGCTGATCTTTAGTAAGCCAGCACAGTTCCTGTATAGAATGCCTGGACCTAGAGTTTCTTAACCCAAAGGTCTTTAAAGCCACTGGCCATTTTTCTCAAAGAAAGCAGCACAGCCTCCCCTTTTTAAATCAAAGGATACATGATGTGTATGTTCAGAAATAGTGCGTTAGACATAGATCAGAGTAACTAGCTAGCTCAAAAAGAACTCTTCTTCAGCTACGTGAAAAAACCACAGGTGGCAGGTGATAAATCTTAGATTTTCTTACTCTATTATCTTCAACAACACTAACTTTGCATTCGTGTTTATTTTTAGAAGCATGCATATATATGTATGCACACAAAATAAAATTTGGGATTCAACTAGAGATATATTTATCTTCCTTCTGAAAGAGATCACTATTGTATTGATCAAATACAAGTAAATTATATAAAAGAAATTGATTAGCAGCAATCGCTGGACAATAAAACTAATTAGGGGACTGAGGTTGAAAGGAAGGTTTACTTATCACTATTCCACCTTTCCACTATGTCATGTATTACTTTTAAAAGGTTATAACATCAGCTCTGGCTTTCCTGATCCTTTACCCTGTAACTTTAGGAAAAAAGCAGGTTACAATTCCACTTATTTAAACTTACTTGGGAAAATTGCATTAAGAAACTCTATTTCTTCCTGGAAATTCCGGTGTGGGTACCCTTGGTGAGAAGGCTTCATGAAATTCTTACGAGAATAAAAGAAGCTCTAAAAAAGACAGATAACTTAAGGTATAACCAATCATCTATTTTCTGCACACATATATCACTGAAATTTTAAAAACTCTTCCTCTACAAAATATAAGGTACCCATGTCAAAGATCCTAGCAAAGTCTTACATTAATGTACATTTATAATACTGCTATGTTGTATTATTCTGGGATACAGAAGAAATACGTATTTTTTTCTTTAGCACATTAATGAATACTACGATCTCTTCTTGGGAAACAAGCAAACAAACAAGCAAAAAAAGAGGGCCACTATGCCAAACTGGAAGGGCAAGGCTTCAGACCAATACAAACAACAATAGATTTCTTCTTTTACAAGCTGTGAACAGCGTCAACAGAGAAGTAAGAATACAGAAGTTTCAATGTAATGAATTCCTAGAAACTGAAAAATGCTCCTCTTACTCATAAAAATAATTCATTCTTAGAGCGGCAGTTTCTAACCTGGACTTTTAAATGCATTTAAGCCAAAAGAAAGGACACATAATTTCTTAAGTTTCAAGCATGGTCACTGAACCAAATGTGCACAACATAGTGGTTTAGATTTCTTACAAGCATCAGAAGCTAACAACAAGAACAAGTCTTTTAGGCTAAGCAACAGGCTGAGCACTGACAGTTCTTTTTCCTGTGGCATTACTATCCGACCACATCATTAAACACTATAGCTAAACGAGTGAAATATACATTACTACGCATATCACAAGATAACTACCCCAACATTCAAACCCATTAAAAGGATTAAAGTTTTAAAATTACTTACTTGAATTGAGTCAAACCCACTGTAATCCCTAGCAAGCTTCAACAGGGGAACCAGTGCTTTCAGCAAGAGGGTGGTACCACATGTCTTCAAAATGAAACGTCTCTTGGAGACAAACATGCTACTCTCACTGCAAGTGGAAAAAGCTATGATGTTAAAATGTTTATGCACCACTATGGGTGCAATTAATCTATTACAGGAGAATCACTGCAATGTGATTTTGGGCTAGAATGTTAGAATCTCAAGGACGCAAATACTCTGGGGTACAGTATTCTTTATCCATCTACTATACAACCATCAATCAAGGTTCCTGAGCTCTGCAGAAAAAGGCTTTGAATTAAACTTTCTTCCTCACAAGTGACCAAGCATTCATCAGTATTCTAAGACAACAGCTTCTGAGGATGCCAGAAGATCTTTCTATGCCATTCTGAGAAGGCTATGTATTCACCTAAAAATTTGGATATAAAAAATTTCAAATGCCTGATTATATACAATAGCCTAACAAACTGGCACTGGTACATCCCTAACATTATTTAAGAAATTCATACTTTACTACCTCATTTTAAACCATTCACTCACATGCATTTTTATCATCATCTGATTATATCCTGCAGTAGATAATAAGCTCCACAAGGAAAGAGATGTTTTACTTACCATTCTATTTCCAGCACCCGGCACAAAGTAAAGATGTGATAAACATCTGTATACAAGCTTACTGAAGAACAGGAACCATATGCACTTGTTCAATGCAACAGGTGCAGAGCCCACAATGATACACCTACTCTTTACTTACTGGCTATCTCCTTGTCAGATATTTTATATTTACAACAATAGTAAAAAAAAAAATCTACTATCTATTTTGCCCATTATCGATGCACATCTGGCAGTCATGAATGCTGAGGGGGTAGCTGAGGGCAACCCTGACTGTAATGTATACATCAACTTGACCAGGCCATGATTCTTAATGGTTTGGCAGTTATGAAATGATGCACTCATCTTCCATTTGGTAAAATGATGTGGTTACCCTCCATTTTTACACAATGCCAATTTTCGCATAATGACCTGGTCGGAACCTAACCCTGTCTATGAATGAAGGGTAGGCGTGTACACTGTAAGTATTCAAAAGTATTTACTGAATGGATAAACTTTGCACCATAAAAAGATGGAATGGGTCTCTTCATTTGTATACCAATATAGCAACCCTTTTCGTATGGTGAGGCTCATTTTAATTTTCACTTTGTCAGACATTCTGAGAAGCATGTGATAAAAAGCAAGGACTTGCCCCTGACATATAGCAGACAAGAAGTACAATGCCATGTACCCTCTTTACAGGTAGTTCTTCCAACTAAAGGGAGGCAAAGATAACAATTCAGTTTGAATAGTTATTTGGTAAGGCTTCAGAATCTACTGCCTAGGGACATCTATAGTAAACATTTTATATAATGCATTCTAAAACAAGGTAAAAATGATTACAGAACTAAGATTGAGAGGAATAATTTCATATCCCATATATAAAGTATGATTCATTCTGAAATTAGTTAGACACTTACCTGAGTACATAAGCTTCCTGCTTGTCAGTTTTTGTCACACTTATGATTGAACATTGCACATCCTTCAAAAGTATATCCCATTCGGATCTATTATTTAAAAATAAATAAATAAATGATCCACAATAGCACTTGTCTACTGTCATAAGAATTGCAAAACTCTCATGTGTAAAAAGTGTCCAATAATTAAGACCACATATATTTGTTGGCACATTCTTTCTATTGTTCCAGTTTCTCTTTTGACTATGGAGCATACTGTTTTGGTGGTAACAGTGTACCTATAGACTTTTCTACCCCCTCCACACACAAAGGTAAATTTTACTCTATATACATACATATACAAACAAAAATTTAAAAACCAAACTGGAAAAAAGGAAATTATACTTTGTATCATCTTGTCTAAGAAGTGAACTTTTTAAAAATGTAATTTTTTTCACGAGTATTGAGTGAATTATCTGGTACTCTCATGTGGTTTCTGGGAGTACAGAGCAGTACAAACACTGTAGAAGACAGTTTGACAATGCTGTATATAATAAAGTACTATGCAGCCCTTCAAAACTTGCTCTATGTGCACTCATATGTCTGGAAAAACAGTCCATCAAAAATTTTTAAGGTGAAGGAATACTGCTAGATAGGTAGAGACAAGTATTGAGTTGGGTGAAGGGAAGGGCAATGTACCAAATGTGAGTGACCAGCAGGGTGGCATTGAGAAAGAGGAACACAAAGAGAGGTGCATGGGAGGTACAGACCAACAAAGATAAACCCTTATGCACACATAGCACTGCATTGTCAGTGAAGGCAAATACTGATATATGGTGGGTAGATGATGGATGGATGGGCTGAACAACTAGCTATGTCTACGCAGGGGGAAGTGTGCCCATGACTATGTATAGGGGGTTGGAAGGCAATGTCTCTACAAGCGTATTTGTATGTTCTGTAAGAATTTCCAGGTATACAGTCAGCTGACAAGGGACGACAAGGCTGTAGTCACCTCTTGGCCATAGCCAGCTACCCAGAGGGAGCGAGCAGTTGGACTTGTGCGCTTGGAACCATGGTTGCAGGGGACATCAAGCTCAATTGGCATAACATACTACACAAAAACATCATATTCCACATCCTACTTTGGTGAGTAGTGACTGGGATCTTAAAACCTTGCAAGCGGCCATCTAGATACAACAATGGGTCTCTCCTCATCCAGAGCAAAGAAAAATGAAGAAAACCAAAGAGGCATGGAAACAATCAGTCCAAGGGACTAGTACACCATGTGATCCTCAGCCTATATAACTATGAGACCTGAAGAACTAGATAGTGCCCAGTTACCATTGACAACCACTCTAAGGGGGATCTATGTAGGAGATCCTGGATAGAAAAGGAGAACAATGTGGACCAAAACTCAAAATCATCTAAAAATAAAGGACCAGGTTTGCTGGTCTTACAGAGCCTGGTGGAATCCCCAAGACTATGCCCCCTAGCTGCCCTTCAGGTCTGGAATTGAACCCACTCTTCTGGGGCTTCCAGCCAAACATAAGACAGACATATGAACTGAACATTTACATTAGGCAGATATACTCCCTGGGGAGATCAATCATGGGAGAATAGAAGGGCTATGTATGCACAGGGAGACAGCGGGGGGGGGGGGGTGGGAGTGGGAGCACAGAAGGGAAGGACACAGGGAAGAGGTAACCATGGGGAGGAGGTGGGAGGAGAGATGTTGCATTGTGGGAAATTGCAGTCAATGCCATGAGACAAAGTGTATGTGAACTGCTGTATGGAAAGTGAATTTGCTCTGTAAACTTTCACCCAAATCACAATAAAAATCAAGAAAAAAAGAAAAATTTTAAGGGCAGTTCTCTCTCTCTTCATTGGGAAGATGGCTCTCTCCTATTAAACTTAGATGTAATCTTTGTATTTTGAGTGTTATTTCTTAAAAATCAAAAAAACAAAAGCTAAACATCACCCATAACCTTTCACTTGGAAATCTTCCTTCTTTTATACATTTATCTTAAAAAGTATGTACTAAAGACTTATGTATAAAGATCTCTTGCACTACTTTAGCTTAAAAAAAAAAAAAAATACATCTGGTACAGTACAATCATTTTAAGCTTTTCAATACAGGACATGGGATAAAAGGCAATTCACTGTAAGCAAAGACCATCAACAAGACAAGAAACAAAAGCATAAACTAGAAAAATATTTGCAACAACAAAAGGGTAATCAATATCCTTAACTTATGAAGAACAACCACATAATTAACAAAGAAATACAAAAAAGAAGTAATTCTTTCCTGCTATCAACTGGCAGCTAATTACCATACCTGAAGTGCCTAAAAGTCAAGAAGCATTCTCAAAAAATTAGCTGATCAGAAGTACATGGGTAGAACTTATTAACCATGGGACTCACTATGGGACACTCCAGGCTGGGCTGTTTCACTGAGGACTTCTTCATGTTGGTACTTTTTTAGTTTTTTCTTGGCTGGTCAGAGAATACTCCAATCTTGCCAAGGGAAAGCATTAAGACTTTTGGGGGACGAATGAGTGAAGACTTTGGGAGTTCATACTTACTTAGTAGATAAGCATTCACTTACTCTGTTTTCAGTATACTGACCCTACCTGGTGTCCCTCATTTCAGAACTATATATTGTGTTACTCTCTTCACTTGTAAGCAGTCATCTAAGATACAACTATTTATCTCCTCTTGTTTGGAACAAAGGAGAGAGTAAAGGAAACCAAAGACTCAAGAAAGTAATTAGTCCAGAGGACTAATGGCCCACATGAACCACACCCTCTCCTAGATCAGAAAAACCAGATGGTGCCCAACTACCTACCACTACTGTGGCCAGGAACACATTACAGGTTCCAATAAAGGTCCCGATTACAACGGGAGAAAATTGTTGAAAACTCAAATTCATAAGATACCAGACTTAATGGACTGGATGCAACCACAGGAAACCCTGAGATTACTGCCCTAAAATAACCCTTTTAACCTGGAACTAAAGGCACTCCCAAAGGTCACCTTTCAGCCCAATAATAGATTGGGCTATAAAATAAACAATGAGGAATGTGCTGCCTTAAACAATCCTATCAAGATCAATGGGTCAACAGATAAGACTAAGGAGGGGCAGGGAAACTGGATGGATGGAAACGGGTATATCCACCAAAACCTACTTCCATGGAGTTAATTCTGACTCACAGCAACCCTACAGAACAGAGTAGAATGACTCCATAGGGTTTCCAAGGCTATAAATCTTTATGGAAACAGACAGCCTCATCTTTCTCCTGCAGAGGGACTGGTGGGTTCATACCACTGGATCTTTTCATTAGCAGCCAATGCTTTAACCACAGAGCCATCAGAGCTCCTTGAAAGGGGACAGGCAGGGTAGAAATGATGAAAGTGCTGCACATGCCAGGGATTATAACCAACGTCACAGAACAATCTGTGTATGAATTGTTCACCTATCTCTCTCTTTCTCTCACACACACACGGTCACCAAAAGCTTGATCACTCAAAACCAGGTCACTTTCAAGAGTGGGAGCTCTGGTGGCATAGTGCCCAAGACACTTGACTGCTAAACAGAAGGCTGGCGGTTCAAACCCATCAGCCACTCCTCAGAAGGAAGACTAGGCAATCTACTTCCATAGAGACACCCAAGGAGGGGTTGCTATGAGTGGCAATCGACTTGATGGCAGTATGAGTGTGAGAGTGAGAGAGACAGTACAATTATGCAAAGCTCATGCAACTTTCAAAAATATTTTTTGGTTATTTTGTATTCGTATCAATCCCTTTAGTCACTCCAAACTCACCACTGTTTCTGTCCCCACTGCCCAGCCCACTTTATAACAAAATAAAATCCAAAATTACTGTTAAACAAATAGTCTGTTTTTAGTTATTTGTCATAATAGTTTGTGTATTTAAAGGGCGAGTCCTTGAAAAGCCAAACTTACAGATTCATTTCACAGAATGAATTCTATTACTGACTATGGGCGTATACATTATATGTTGCACCTGAAATGCCATCTCAATCTAATTCCACAAAAATTCAGCTTACTCATTATTTCACTGCCAACTAATTTAGTTTTCTTATAGAACCCAGTCGCTATAATGACGACTCTAGACATGGAATAATGCCTCTAATATTTTTTTCTACAACACTCTCTCTGCTACTTCTGGGAAACCACTGATAAGAATTTTTTTTTCCTTGGGGGAAGGTCATCAATGCATTTTTTTCCTTTTTTTTTGCAGTGTTCCCTCCCTTTCCCACCCACCCCTAGTAACCAACAAAGAACTTTTCCTTCTATATATGAACCTTTACTTGACGTTTTACAATAATGAACTAATACTATATTTGTCCTTCTGTGATTGACTTATTTCACTCAGCATAATGTCCTCCAAGTTCATCCATGTTATGTGGTGTTTTGCAGATTCTCCATTATACTTTAGTGTTGCATAGTATTCCATTGGGTGTATGTACCATAGTTTGGTTATCCATTTTTCTGTTGATGGGCACCTAGGCTGTTTCCATCTTTTTGCACTTGTGAATAATGCTGTGATGAACATGAGTGTACATATATCTATTCCTGTTTTGGCTCTCAATTCAGGACACGTAGCCAGTAATGGGATTGCTGGGTCAGATGGTACTTCTAATTCCAGTTTTTTAAGGAATTGCCTTACTGCTTTACACAGCAATTGTATCATTTTACAGTCCCATCAGCAGTGTTTGAGAGTCTCAATCTCTCCACATCCTGGCCAGGACTTATTATTACTGTCTTGTTGAGCTTTGCCTTAATGCTGGGGTGAGGTGGTATCTCACTGTTGTTCTGACTTGCATCTCTGTAACAGGTAATGATCATAAATATTTCTTTATGTATTTGCTGGCTGCCTGAATATCCTCTTTGGTGAAGTGTCTATCCATGTCTTCTGCCCATTTTTCAACAGGATTTTTAAGCTTTATGTTGTTGAGGTATTGGAGTATTCTATAAATTTTAGAGTTAAGTCCCTTGTCAGGTATGTTCGTTGTCCAATTTTTTTCTTTCCCAATCTGTAGGTCCTCCTTTTACTCTTTTGAAACACATAAAACTTTATTTTTTCGAAGGTCCCATCCACCTAGTTTATCTTTAGCTGTTCTGGCATTTTGGGTTATACCTGACAGTCTATTTAGGCCATAAATTAGGAGCTCTGGTAGCGTAGTGCCTAAGGCACTTGACTGCTAACCAGAAGGCTGGCGTTCAAACCCACCAGCCATTTCTCGGAAGGAAGATGGGGCAATCTACTTCCGTAGTGATACTGCCTCGGAAACTCAAGGAGAGGTCGCAATGAGTCAGGTCCGACTCGACGGCACATAACAACAACAAATATGAATGTT
Source organism: Orycteropus afer afer (assembly GCF_000298275.1). Lineage (NCBI taxonomy): Eukaryota > Metazoa > Chordata > Mammalia > Tubulidentata > Orycteropodidae > Orycteropus > Orycteropus afer. The sequence continues at coordinate 1,584,924 of NW_006921659.1, forward strand.
AAACCTTACGGTATTTTCCTACTGGTCCCTGAGGATGCTCAATTCCTCTCATTCTTTTTTTTCCTCTGGTCTTCAGATTTGGTAATTTCTACAGATATATCTTTGAATTCACTTACTTTTTCCATCATAATTTTACTGCAGTCCAGTGATTTTTTTAATATCAGTTATTATTTTACTTTTAGTTCTTAAATTTCCATTTATTTTTTGTGTATGTTTGCAATCTATTTCTTTGCAGAAAAATTTTAACTCTCCATTTATTTGAAATGCTTACCTTTTTAATTGGGGTGAAAATATACACAATAAAACATTCACCAGTAATTTCTACATATATAATTCAGTGACATTACATTATCTCAAGATTGGTGCCAGTTAATTATCTTTCCTTTGAGAAATCTTAAGTTTTTCCAATTATTTGTATGTCACGTAATTCAGGATTGTATCCTGGACATTTTGGTCGTATTTTTAAAATTGTTTAGCAGCTTTCAAGTTCAGATCCAATTCAAGTTGCAACCTAACTTCTGTGGGATATGGTTCACTTATCAAAACTTTTCTCATGCTATTCAGTTCAGTTCCTCTTACGTGCTACCCAGTGGCCAGAACGGCCTGGGGAGGTGATCCATTCCATAATTTGTGTCTCCCTTTGGGGTTAAGTGGGGAGAGAACAGAGAGGAAAACAGAGCTAACGGTTTTCCCCTGATGCTCTTCGCTCTTGGTACCACAGTTCCTCTGGTCAAACTCCCCCATGGAGTTTTACGCACCTACCTGATCACCACTCTGCCACTGAACTACTCTCTCTATGCACTGAGGCAAGACAGAACAGGAATAAAAGCAAAGCAAAACAGAAAAAAAGGGGGATTTCCCCCACTCTCTCTGACTCAGAAATAGAGGGCTTCTTCTGGAGGAGCTTTTTCTATCTGTGCCTAGTTTCTGGCTGCCTCTGAAACCAAGGTAGGAGATACTAGAGGAAAAAATAAACAGGAAATTCACTGCTGGTTGGGCGTTATTTTAAAGTTCTGGTTTCCCTCTCCAATCTACCTAACACTTTCTTTTCAATCTTCAAACAGCTGCTCCATGCAGTCTTAGTTACATTTAGTTAGAATGACATATGCCTACTCCATCTTGACTGAAACCAGTATTTTCTAGTACTTATTCACCACTCATATTAATAAATCTGAAGGCTAATCCCTCCCCACCTGATGGAAACCCTCAAGCAGTTCTCCCACCACCACCACAAACACCAAACTCACTGCTGTGTCACATTAAACTCATAGTGATCCCTCCTTGGGTTTCTGAGGCAGTATCACTACACAAGTAGATTGCCCAATTTTCCTTTCCAAGGAGTGGCTGGTGGGTTTGAACCACTAGCCTTCTGTTTAGCAGTCAAATGCCTTAGGTACTACGCCAGAGCTCCCAAAGTCATAGCATAAAAGGAAGCAAAAGCTTTAAACATCCTAAGACAAACATTACTGAATGTTCTATCAACTGTGTTTACCTTATGAGAGCTGCTAGGCTAAATCAAGAAAAAAAGAAATCAAGGAGCAAAAAAAGGTAAGAAAGAGAATGAAACAAACTACAGGAGAAATCAATACAATGCCGTAGTATGTACCTAAGAAAGAAAGGTGAGAAATTCTCTTAAGAGCCAAAAACTTCAGCACAAGTTATATTTCTCTCCTAAAAGTTTGGGAGGTGGGGGGAGACACAGCCTGCTTTTGTAAATAAAGCTTTATCAAAATAGGCCCACGCCCTTTCATTTACACGTTGTCTATGGTTGTTTTTTCCTTCTAAGGGCAGAGCCACATAACTGCAGCACATACTGTAAGCCTTGCAAAATCTAAAGTATTTACTCCCTGGCTCTTCACAGAAAAAGTTTGACTCTTGTTTTAGAGGAAAGGTTGAGTGCCTTGATTTCTGTCAAAATTAATGATGAAAAAGGCAAAATGCTTTATACAGTTGAATTAGATATTATGCCACATCAGGTGTTCTGTATTTTGTTCCCTAACACTCTATACTGAGACTGTACTACAAAGTGCTTTACAGAATTATCCTATTTGGAAATCCTTTCTGTTTTTATTAAAAAAACAAAACAACAACAACAAAAAAAAAACACAAAACAACAACAACAAAAATACCCCAAAAGCAAAAAGAGATGACTATTTTGAGGATGTGTTCATATTACAGCACCACAAGATACTGGTTTAATAACTAGGAAATACTGTTGTAAAATATTAAACAATTATTTAGGAGCTCTGGTAGCATAGTGCCTACAGCACTTGTGACTGCTAACCAGAAGGCTGGGAGGTCCCACCAGCCACTCCTCGGAAGGAAGGTTGGGCAATCTACTTCTGCAGTTTCCTGGGAAACCCAAGGAGGGTTCACTATGAGTCGGGTTCAACTCAAGGGCACATAACAACAACAATAATTATTTGATGCTTAAAAAACAAAGAAATTCACAAACCAAATTATTTCCTGACTTGAATTATTTTCCTGAACTTAAACGTTATCTTCTCATTGATCTAACTCAGTGGTTCTCAAGCCCAGGATGATTTTGCCTCCCTGGAGGTATTTGGCAATATCTGCAGGCAGTTTCTGTTACCACAACTGGTTATGACAATGCTGCTGGCATGGAGTGTGCAGAGACCAGGGATGCTGCTAAATACTGTGCAATGAATGGAGCAGTTAGTTTCCCACAATAAAGAATTATTTAATAATTCAATAGTGTTGCCTTTTCCTCAGCTGTGCTAAGGTGGTCGACTCTTCCAAGGAAGCTAAGGCTGTGATGAGATGAGGCCCTCGCTTCATCCGGTGACCAGCACTGTGCCCAGCAGCCACCAGCCCAGCACTGTACCATGGCCTCCATTTCTGAGCTTGCCTGCATCTACTTGGCCCTTATGCTACTTGATGATGAGGTAACTGTCAAGGAGGATAAGATCGATGCCCTCATTAAGGCAGTGGGTATCAATATTGAACCTTCTGTCCTGGCTTGTTTGCCAAGGCCCTGGCCAACATCAATCAATATTGGGAGCCTTATCCGCAAAGTAGAAGCTCTGGTAGCATAGCACCTAATGCACCCACCAGCCACTCCTCGGAAGGAAGATGGCGGCAATCTACTTCTGTAGTGATACTGCCTCAGAAACCCAAGGAGGGGTCGCTATGAGTCGGGTCCAACTCGATGGCAGATAACAACAACATCTGCAAAGTAGGAGCTGGTGGCCTGCTCTAGCAGCAGATGCTGCACCAATGGGAGGGCCTGCCCCCTCCTCCACCACTGCCCCAGCTGAAGAGAAGAAAGTGGAAGCAAACAAAGAATCTGAAGAATTTGACGACGACATGGGTTTTGGTCTTTCTGACTAACCCCCTTTTGTAACATGTTGAATAAAAAGCTGAACTCTTAAAAATTTAACTTATACAGTAGGTACTTTACCTTAAGAGCAGACTGTTGACGACAGCCACATTTGTTTTCCTAATGAGGCTGAAGGTCCCTGTGTGGCACAAAGGGTTAAGCACACATTTATGCCTAGGACGGCAGGCCTGGCAATCTGCTTCTAAAGCCACAACCTTAGGGAATAGTTCTACTCTGCCCTTGTGAGGTCACCATGAGTTGGAATCAACTTGCTAGCAATTAAGAACATCCTGTTGTGCCATGAACTGGTCCACTCAATGGCAATCAATAAGAATCAACCCAATAAGAGCCAGTGCTCCTGATAAAATCTTAAAGTGGTGCCTGAAAATTTGCATTATTTTAGTAGGCTTCCAGGTGATGCAATTACTCTATTGGATTACTTCCTTAGAGTAAATAAAAACCTCTGGTTTTAGAGTCATCAAGTAACTTATCCAAAGTCACTCAACTATTTAAAGGCAGATTCAAGCTTCCCTCAACACTCTGTCCTTACTTCACATCCTGACTTACCTATTTCAGACTGTAATTATTATCTATATATAGTTATCTATATAATAATTATGTATTATCATATTATATTCAGGCCTTTATACATTACCCATAATAGTAGACTTTGGGTCAAAACCTAAGTTGACCAGAAAATTAAGATTCAATTCAGGTATCCAGACATAGCTCCTTTGCTCAAAGAAAACAACCTGAACGCTGCAAAACTTCCATTATAATGGCAGGGTTGTTTTTCTAAGTCCAATTTTTACCCAAAATTTAAATTATTAACCCATACATGGAGCTGGAGGAGCTCTGGTAGCATAGTGGCTAAGGCACTTGACTGCTAACCAGAAGGCTGGCGGTTCAAACCCACCAGCCACTCCTCAGAAGGAAGATGGGGCAGTCTACTTCCATAATGATCCTGCCTCGGAAACCCAAAGAAGGGTCGCTATGACTTGGGTCCGACTAGACGGCACATATCAACAACAATACATGTAGTTACTGCTACTCTCATTTGATTATTACTTTAATCGTGTACTAAAAAATGGTGGTTCAGAGACAGCAGTTCAAATCTTTTTGGAAAATCAGTGAAAAATGTAACGAGAAATGTAATTTTTCAATGGGAAGCTTTTCTACTTCAAAACACTTACACTAGAAGGTTTTTTGGCAATGGGTTATAGATTCCTTCAATATAAATGACCACAATACTGTGCAAAGATGTAGTCAAATATGGCATGAATTCTGGGAAAGTTAGTATCTTCTAATGAAGATTATTTTCTAGCTTATAAAATGAGTGAAGCAGAGTAACAACAGTGCATCTGCCAGTCTTCAATTTCATTCTCAGCATTAGAGTCTAGTTTTCATGTAACTGTAAAAATAGCTTTCCTTTCTCATAATTTATTTATTTATTTTTAGTATTTTCTAGCAGATTTCTTCCCCCATCCCTGCCGCCCCAAAGCTGCCACTTCTTACAAAATGAATGTTTGGAACAGTATTTTAATCCAGCAACCCTAAGACATTTTCATACATGGTTACTGGTTTTTCAACATCCTTTTGAATCCTCAACAACCAGTAGAAAACAAAGTTAATCCTCAGAAACAGCCCACCTTTAACATGTCCACTTGAATACTGTATGAAATAAATGTTTTAGGAGTCTGTACAGATCTGTACAGATCATGAGCTCCTTTATCCATCTGGATATAACTGTTGCTGAATGTTCTTTTCTCCAACATATTGCTTCACCAGTGTTCTTTGACCTTTCTCTCCCTTGAAAAATTAATGAAAAATTTTCACTACTTAATCTGTTCAAATTAACACTCAAGGTGCATTAAACTAAATGAGAATTGATCAATAGAAAACCTGAACATTCAGGAAGTGAGTTCCAAAGCTGACTTGGAGTTAAAGCTTGGAAAGATTAGCCAACAGTTGTTTAAAGTATATTCTATTCCCTCACACCAGACACAAATTCCAGATGGACTGCAGATGGAAATATGAAAGACGAAACAAAATTTTTAGAAAGGGGGAGCACAGCCATCTTCATGACCTTAGGATGGGCAAAACTGTTAATCATTAAAAGAATATTAATATACTGGACTTCATTTTAATTATGAACTGCTCACAAAGATACAAGTAACGGGATGAAAAAGAAAGCCATATATTAAGTAGCAGTAAGGTATTTATAATGTATATATTTGATAGTGAATTTAAGCTATAATATATACAAAAAAAAAAAACTCCTACCAAATGAAAAGAAAAAGGCAGCCAATCCTAAAGAAAAACAGGCAAATAAATTTGAGCCAACACTTTACAAGAGGATATCCATATAGTCAGTGTATGAAAAAAAAATACAACTCCATTAGCCATCAGAAAACAAAATGAAACAAAAACCATACCACTATATACCCAGAACAATGGCTAAAAGGAACAATTGGAAATCTCAAACCCTGCGTGAGACTTGCAAATTGGTTTACACATTGGGAAATCTGGCAACATTTCAACCTGGACTTATCCATATTCTATGCCTTAACACCTCCGCTCCTTGGTGTTTATCTAACAGAAATGAACACACTTTGCTCACTAACAGACATAAAATAGTATTTATAGCAGCATTACTTGTATTTGCTCCAAACTGAAAACTACTCAAATACCCACTGACAGTAGAGTAGATAACTATGGTACATTGACACTAAAATATAGCAAACATAAATAATGGTGACGTCTTACATTGTTATGTGCTGTCAAGTCTATTCCAACTCATAATGACCCCACAGAACTGAGTAGAACTGTCCCACAGGGTTTCCAAGGCTCTTTACAGGAGATTACCATTCCTTTCTCCCCAGAGCCACTAATGGGTTCGAACCACTGACCTTTCATATTTAGCAGCAGATGCCTTTAACCACTTTAACCAGAGATCTCAAAAGCCTTACAGAATGCATACTAAATGATTCTACGTTACGTAAGGTTTAAGAACAGGTAAAAACTAACTTATGTGGTAAAAGTCATAATAGTAGCTAGCTCTGCTGGAGAGAGAGGTAAGACAGTGAATGGAAGGCAGTATAGCGGGGCTTCTGGTGCCTTAATTTGAAAGCTACTTACATTATCAGTTTATGAAAATGTCCAGCTGTATATATAATTAATTAATTCATGTCTGTTATACTTGGTCAAAAAGTTCAAAATATTTGTATTCAGAAGATAAACTGTTGCATTATAAAAATTTTCATACTTTTTTTTCTTTTGCAGATTACCTTAAACTCTATTGAATACTGCCCTACTGAAAATGTCCCTGTTTTTGTTTTTTTTTTCCCCTCTTGGTTTAAAATTCTTTGAAATAATTTTTATAGCACAAATTCTTCACTAAATCCCACACTACTTCCAATTTCTGGCACTTTCTTTTAAAAGCATCTTCATACTGATAGAGGGCATAATGAATTGTAGGCCTCTGCAAATCTAAATAAACATTTTTTGATTTTTGTACCCAATGATAGAAGCTTTTCTCTAAAATCATTTCAGTAACCTTTCCAAATTCTCCAAACTCAACAGTTCATCTTTGTTATTGTACAAAGGTTCTTGAGGCACGTAAGAAATGCTCTAAGTTGATTTAGTACACTTGCAAACTGCTTCATACTTAGGGGAAATCTGACTACCAACAACCAAAACTATCCTTTGGTTTCTAAGAGCAAATCAAACACATATGCCAACTGCCTAGATTGGTATTCAATCAATATCAAAGCAATTCACCAGTCATAGATGAAATTACTTACTGGAAGCTGCCATACTGTTTCCCAAAGTAGTACTATTTTACACCCCAGTAGCAGTGTAAGGAACATTCCAGTGCCTTCAAATTTTGTCAGGTAGTGGTATCAAAATTATACTAACTTCAAAGTTAGTTGGAAAGTGTGTTCCTGCTCTATTTTCTGGAAGATGTGTGAAAAAAATTGGAATGAATTCTTACTTGATTGAATGTTAGATAGGAAATTCCAGTGAAACCATCTGGGCCTCAAGTTTAATTTCTCAGATGTTTTCTAAGATGGCCACTCCCAAGCTTTTAAGACCCTAGTCACTATTCACCCAAGTACGCTTCAGAACAATGCTTTTGTGTATTATGTTACACCAATTAAGCTTCATGTCCCTAGCAACCATGGTTCCAAACCCGGGGGCTAATCACAAATTTCAGTCTATTTGTTGAGCAATGTGTACTTCATTTTCATAGTTCACAAGATCCAGGGAACTGCAGACCCTAACCAAGTCTCCAAGGGATCTGGCTGTATTCTCATTATAAAACAAGAAAATATGCCTCATCTCCCTACCCACAGATAACAGTAATTCCTCAAAATAAGGAAAGGCCCTAAGACAAAAGCTGATCAAAAGCTTCCCTTTCTCTGGATTCCCATTAGATTTCTGCTTGAAAAATCATTGGCAATACCAAGATGTTGTCAAATAAGCACATCCTAAGCATATCACACAGGAGGATAGCTAAGTAGGGAACAAGTCTATCAAAGGGGTCTACAATTAAATTTCTGTTCTTACTACCACAGGTTGCCTACAGTGACCCTGTAAGAGAGTAGAACTGCACGATAAGGCTTTCAAGACTGTAAACCTTTGCAGAAGTAGACTGCTGTATCTTTCTTCTGCAGAGTAGCTGGTGGGTTTAAACCATGGACCTTTGGGTTAGCAGCCAAGTGCTTTACCACTGCATCATCAAGCTCCTTCTATCAAAGGGTACTCAACATCCTTAGACACCAGAGAAATGAAAAATTAAAACCACAATGGGACATTACTACCTCTCTAACAGAATGGCTAAAAAAGGACTAACAATATCAAGTGTTGCTGACCAACAGGAACTCTCACACACTGCTGGGAGGAATATAAACTGGAAAACACAGATAAAGCCAATGTGAATTAAGAGTGAAGGATAAACAAGAGTTCTCTGTACTACTACTGCAACTTTCCCATAAATTACCAAGGAAGAAAAGTCAGTGCAAAATGCATTGCAATAATTCCCCAAAAACATTTTAAATTGTTTTCAGCAAGATGGCAGGTTCATATACTTAACCACTGTATTAACAAAAACTCAGCAGTAATTAAATCTTGATCTTCTAAACAAAAGTCTACTTACTTCAGCATGCACAAAATAAAGTTTATGAATAAATTAAGATACTTCTCCACTGGTGATTTTAAACGTGAGGCTGTTAGCTGCTGTCGAGTCAATTCCGACTCATGGCACCCAATGTACAAGAGCAGAATTGTTCCATTTTTAAAAATTACCTGCAGACCCTGTTACTTTACAAACCCCAGTCTTATTTTTTCATCTTTGTAACTAAGACACATGCAATTTACATTAAAAAAAAATTTCAGTAAAACCATTAAAATCTAAATCACATAGCTTTTTAAGAATGTTTAGGGTTTTTTTTATAACATTAAATATTGCTGGCCCCCTATCTATATATCAGCCTTTTTAATTTTTCTGGGTTTATTTTACTCATTTATTTAAAAACTACAATTTGAATTCTAAGTAAACATCACTATGTTATACTGGATACAGATGATTTAAGACCATTTTACTGAGAGTACTTTAGAAATGCCATTCATATTTAAAAGGACTAGATTATATGTTGTGATATTAAGACAAGCAAAAACTTTCTAGCCTCTAAGCTTTTTTAATTATCAAATAAAGCTATGAAGACTATCCTGTAGAAGGATGAATGCATTAAAGCAATCTGAAACTCTCCAGTTACCCTATCTCTTCTCCTCCAATAAAAATAACTTTCTAGATCAAACTTCTGTTGTTGTTGTTGTTAGGTGACATCAAGTCGTTTCCGACTGTAGCGACCCCATGCACAGCAGAACGAAACACCGCCCCTCGACAGCTGCATGATCTCTGCTATACTTGAGCCCATCATCGCAGCCACCGTGTCAATCCATCTCGTTGAAGGCCTCTCCCTCTTTCGGAGACCCTCCACCCTACCAAGCATGACATCCTTCTCCAGGGAATGGTCCTTTCTTACAACATGACCAAAACAGGTGAGATGAAGTCTGGCCATTCTCGCTTCCAAGGAGCATTTTGGGTGTACTTACTCCAGGACAGATCTGTTAGTTCTTTTAGCAGTCCGTGGTACTTTCTGCAAACTTTCAGGGCACATTTAATCTATTGTCTTCCAATTTTTGACTTTTAAAAAATCGTTATACCTATACAACACATTTACAGATTCACTAGTCACATCAACCATGTTGCTCAACCATCATCAATATCCACCACCAAACTTTTAACATCTAGTCTTTTAGATTAGCATCTGATAAAAAAACTTTCTTCTCCAGCTCTTGGTTGTGGTGGTGGTAGAAGGAAAGTGCTAAGAAAAGATCTTATCCTTTATCCTTAATAAAGCAAAAAACCACAGATAAAAATGTCAGGTAACACTTATAACAACAGTCTGCTGCTGTAAAGATTCAGCCTTGGAAACCCTATGGAGTAGTTCTACTCTGTCCTGTAGGATTGACCAGAAGGCAACTAGTTTGGTTTACAGTCCTATTTAATCCTCACACCCACCTCCCGTGGTAGGGCACTACAACATCTCCATTTTGGAGATGAGAAAACAGACTACACAAGCTATTAAAGTCTGAATTCAAAACTAGAGGGCTCCTCCAGACCAGGCACTTAACCACTTCATTATAATTACTCTTTTAGATGATGATAATCCATCCATAGGAGCTCTGGTAGCATAGTGCCTAAGGCACTTGACTGCTCACCAGAAGGCTGGAGGTTCAAATCCACCAACCACTCCTCGGAAGAAAGGTTGGGCAATCTACTTCCGTAGTGATACTGCCTCGGAAACCCAAGGAGAGGTCGCTATGAGTGGGGCCTGACAGCACACAACAACAACAACAATCCATCCATGAGGTCTGTGAGGCCCTGCCCCGGCCCCCACCTCTTTATGGACCAGGCTCCATTAATAATTTCCTCTTCTCAAACCACTGATATAAGTCTCACTCGGGGTGAAAAAAAGCAACTTTCCCTTGAGCTGCATTCCTCCCACACACACACACACACACAAAGGCCAGGACTCTCCATCCTTGAAAAATTATGATTCTGGAAAATAGTAAATTTAAATTTACCTTTAAAAATGAAAAAATCGTGCTTTTTATCCAGCACCTTTTCAGGAAATATCTACCACCTCCTATTTTCCAGGCACTTTATCTCCTAATAGTGAACTTAACCAGTTCATCCTTCCCTAACCCAGTCACTGAAAAACATTCTTGCCAATGGACTTACGTAGATTCAAGATCAATAGTAGTGGTTAATTAAACGTTAAACATCTACAAAATGGCACGAACTCCACAAAACTGTAATTTTATTCTTCTCCTAAATTTAATTTGTCATCATTTTAAGAATCACACCGAAAAAATTTCAACTGATAAAAATGCGAAATTAAAGGTCGTTCTCAAACATGTTTAAAGCCTTTCTTGACTCAGAGATCAGATTATACTTTAAAATAACCAAAAATATATACTTAAATATATACTTAAAATAACCGAAAAAGCCCAAGCGTCAATGCTGGTGGCATTTTTGCCCAAAAACTTGGGAGGAAAAAAAAAAAAAAACACACTTCCTAAAGAAAGTGGGCTTCAAAGATTCAAAGAACCAGAGTATTTTGTTATTTTCGAAAGCGTCTTACTTTTTATAGTTCTTCCTTGCGAATTTTTTCTAGGTAAAAATTCTGATCACAACAGTTTTACCATATGCCTATGACCAACACCAGAGTTTTCTCATTTGCGTAAAAGAGGAAATACCAAGCTTCCCTATAGTTATTAGGAGAAAAGTAACCTCTTCCTATAATTTACATGTGAAATGCTTAGAACTTAGCCTGGCCCAAAGCTTGAGAAATAAGACCTGTTCCATTACAGTTAACATGACTGCGTTTTTTCAGTTACAATGGAATCCTTCAAGGTAACACTGCTAGAAACTGGGTTGCCCAACGTGCCTTAAAGTCCCGGCAGCACGTGTCCTCCAGGGCTGCTTTTTGTCAAGAGACCGCGGCGAGAGCTGCTAACATTCCTACAACTCCTATTGGCCCACACCCTCGGGCCAGGCTGTCGGTATGGTCCAGAAGAGCTCATTGGTCGCCGCTTCTCAATGAAGCGGCCACGCCGGTTCCTCGGCTGCAGCGTCACACACACGCGCGAAGCAGCCGAGGGAACGCGGTGGAGGGTCCTAGGAAGATATGTGGTGGCGAAGGGTGTGAGCGCCACAGAGAACAAGGCCCACGTTTTCGTTATTACCGGTAGTTTCTATTTGCGTTTGGATTTCCAGGAAGACTGCTAGAGACCTTTTCTGCACAATCGACCCAGGCACTCTCTTGCATGACTACCCGCGCGTTTGGACGATGCGGCCCCAGACTCCTTTACTCAAGCTTAAGGTATTAAAGGTATTACGTACAGGGTCAGATAGGGCCTGTCGCGTAAATACAGGCAAAACGACTGCACCTTGCGCCTCTCTCAGCTCTCCCGCATCCCGCCGACTCGGTAACAGGTTACACAACCCAAGGTCAGGAGACTCGGGAACAACACTCATCGGGCTCGCTGCCATCTCCCGGGGCCGCCGCAGGGCTCGTGTCGTCCGCCCAACCGCCCCAAAAAGGCTTTGGTGCAGAGCACGTTTAAGGCGGCAGTGGGGCCCAGCCACTGCGACACGACTGCTCCCGCCCAATCCCCGTCGCCCGAGCGCCACATGCTGCCAGCGGGGACGCGAGCGGGAGGCCTGTTCCGCCAGCCCCTCAGTCCAAGGCCAGAAGGGGCCCCCTCCTCTCGGCGCCGGCGCGAAGAACAAGTCCGGCTGGAGATCCGCTCCCTTCCTGCCTCCATTCCCCGAGGCGGGCACGCCCGAATTAGCGCCTGACTAAGCCCGCCGAGCCCCACCTGCCTGGGGGGAACGCGCAGCCCCCCACAAACCCCACCCGGGACCTAAACCCGCCAACTCCGGAGGGAAAAGTCGGAGGCGCGGGCCGCACAACCACCACGAGCGGCGCCGCCCGCCACCCCTCCCGCCCCGCAGGGGACGTTACCTGAGCACGCGGCCGAGCCGGCCCCCTCCCCTCCCCCCGGGGCAGCGCCCGGCGGGGCAAACGGCAGCGAGTGGGAGCTCCAACCCCACATAAACGCGGCCACTCTCTCCAAAACCCGCCCGCCCCTCCACAGCCACCAAAACGACCCGCGCCTGCGGAGCTGGTTCCATCTGAAAGCTCCGCGAACCCGGCCCCCGCCCCCTCCCATGTCTGGTGCCTCCCAGGCTAAGACAGCCCCCAAACCCGGATCTGTCGGCGAGGAGAATCCCGAGCACCGACCTTGGAATGGTGCGAAGATCCCCAGATCCCTGGTTTGCGTCGGGCTGCTGCCGGGAGAACCAAACCTCCAGCAGCTTCTCGGTCCCTTCGAAAAAATGTGCAGCTTCCATCACCGTGAGACTAGCGAACAACCAACAACCACAGAAAATCAACTAAATTAAATCTTTTCTCCCGCCGCCGCTGCGGATTGTTCCAGCTGTTTTAACTAAAGTTCAGGTTCCTTTTTTTTTTTTTCCTGTAATTTTATATTAACTTTTTTTAAAAAAAGGATTAATAAAATTTTCCCGGCTTTTTTTTTTTTTTTTTGTGAGCGAAAGTTGAACGTGAGTCTGTTGGAAATAGAGGCAGATACAGTTCAGTCTCTTGTAGTCCGCTGTTTCCCCGTTACAGAGAGTAGAGCGAGCGCTAGCTAATGTCGCCGGCCATACTGTGTAAGCGAGGGTGCTGCGTGACCACAGATCTTATATACCCCGTCTGCCCCGAAAAGCCAGGAAGTGACGTACGACGTCCCGCCCCTGCGGCTCATTGCTGCAGCCGCTCGTCAATCACTTGCGGCCAGGGAGCGGCTGGCTGGCCGCGGGCCTCCAAGGATCGCCGGGAGCTGCCAGCTGCGTTGCGGTTCGGGCTCCGGCAGTACCCTGGGCGGGAGACCGCGCAGTGTTGTCTGGTTGGGGACTAGGAACCCAGGATCGAACGTAGAGTGGGTGGGGAGAGCAGGAGAGGAGTGAACAGCGATGCAAAAAACAACCGGTTAGCCGCGGACATGGGTGGGTCTTTAGGAGGGTGGGCCGGGTTCGTTGGGGGCGGTGGCCGCTGCTGGACTGGGGTGGTAGTTGTGATACGGTGCAGTTCACCGCGGCTGCTGAGATATTTGGCCGTTCTTTGAAATGAGTTTCCATGAGGCTAACACAAATCGGACATTAAAACTCAATATTTGTCCGTGACTAACACCTTGCCAGGGGTGAGATAGAAGACTTTAATTAGGCTCACGCCTTTTGTTGATGTGCGAATAAACGCAGTTCTCCACAGGTTTACACAATAGGCAGAAACGTTGTCTCCCTTTTTAAAAGAGAAAAGCAACGTGGCGCCCAACCCTGGAGGGCTCCAGCTCAAAGCCTCCCACCATGTGGATCCTCAAGCCTCGGAGTTGGCTGAGCGCGGCCGCCACGGTGAAGCACTGGAAAGTCCCTGCTACATTAGGTCAACTTGTGTGAAGTTATTCTGCAAACTATTTCTGAAAATATTTATTAAATAAAAAACTAATTGATAATATTTCATTTGACAGTCAAAAAGTTTAACCTGAGTTAGTAATATTGTGCTAACAAAGGTAAGTCTTGCTGAGAAATTTGAGAGAAAAAAAAGAAAAACACAAAACCTGACCAAATACCAATGTTGGAAGACAAAAAAGACTTTTCTTAACTAAAAGTGAACTATGATAGAGTCAGCAAGAAAGACCCACTGAAAAAGACATGATTTGAGTTTGCACTTTAGATACTCTGCGGGGCATTGTCTTACAAAAAGGTGGATTTGTTCACATTTCTTCAGGTAGTATAGTGCCTAAGGCACTTGATGGCTAACCTGAAGGCTGGCAGTTCAAACCCACCAGCCACTCCTAGGAAGGAAGGTTGGGCAATCTACTTCTGTAGTGATACCACCTGGGAAACCCAAGAAGGGGTCGCTATGAGTAGGTCTGACTTGAAGGCACATAAGACCAACAAGGTTGTGAGGCAGGTACATACACTACTCTTGACGTGTTACTCAAAAGCATCCAACTCAAACTGGGGTTATGAACTCTCACACTACAGAGTGCCTAAATCCATCAGTTACGGCTGAAGGATTGGGACAAAAGATAATGCTTATTATTTTATTATAATTTTTTAGCATGTAGTTAAATACTTCTTTTACAAGTGTTTTACAAGCTATTATTTGATAGTTGCTTATTGAAGTTAAGAATCAGTCGGCTAAACCACCTCAAACACTAATTGTGGTATAAATATAATTGTGATATAAATATAATTGCTTATAATTAATTAATTTTCAATTACTGTTATTCTTTTTCCCAATGTAGTTTAACATAAAAGGGCCAAGAGTCTTGGCAAGGTGGATAAATACTTGTTAATTTGATATAGTATAATTTAAATAGTGTCTACCAACTAGATTGGTGGTTGGTAAAATATATTATTTGTCTTAAGTTTTATCTTGAAACTCGAAAGTCTCTTGTGTAAATTACTATGTTGGTCATTTAATGTTTACTTAAATACTTCATTGAACATATTATGTACAAAATATATCATCACTCCGAAACTTGTTTCCTTTATCATGAGCCGCATTTCTATCAGTGTGACCATTTTTCCCACTTTGTTTTTTTTAAATGCTTATTGAACATAGAACTTTGCATATAAAAGACTGCTTAAATTCCATCCCCATGGGCCTTCTGAACGAGCATCTTTAATTGTTCTTCCTGATCTTACCTCTTAATCTCTTTAGTAGTCGTTCCTATTGGGATCTTGTCCAAACTTTTAGAAATACTCACTTGATCCCACTTCTACCTTCAGTTATTGCACAATTTCTTTGCTCCCCTTTACAGCAGATAGGGATTTATTCTTATCATTTGCTTGAAATGGCTCATGCCAAGGCTCACATCTCAGTAAAGCTAGTGATTGGTCTTAATCCTCATTTTACTCTAGCTTTCACCAGGCATGTGACAATTAACTACACCTTCCTTCTTGAAACAATTCTCCAAACTGGTGACACCTCTCTTGGGGTTTTCCTTTTATATCGGGATAGTCTTTCACCCATCTTGTCATTTTGTCATATTGTGGTGACTTACATGTTGCTCTGATGATGGAAGCTATGCCACTGGTATTTCAAATAGCAGTAGGGTCACCATGATAGACAGGCTTCAGTGGAGCTTCAGGACTAAGACCGACTAGAAAAAAAGGCTTGGTGATCTATTTCCAAAAATTAGCCAGTGAAAACTTTATATAACAGAATATTGTCCAATATAGTGCTAGAAGAGAGCACCCTAAGTTGAAAGGCACTACACAATAACTGCAACAATGGACTCAAATATACCAATGATCATGAAGGTGGTACAGGACCAGGACATACTCTATTCTGTTGCCATGAGCTGGAGCAAAGACAACAATTCTTCCAGATGCTGGAGTACCCTTGGCTTCTCCTCTGCTCTCTTCTGTATGTATACTTTGCCCTCGGTGACCTCATTCAGTCCGTAGCTGCTGTTTTTTTTTTTAAATTGTGATTTGGGGAAAGTTTAAAGAGCAAATTAACTTTCCATACAGCAGTTCACATGCACTTTGTCTCATGACATTGACTACAATTTCCCACAATGTAACAGCTCCCCTTCCACTTCTTCCCCATAGTTACCTCTTCTTCCCTGTATCATTCCCTCCATGCACTTCTGCCCCATGAGCTGTCTCCCTGTGCATACACAGCCCTTCTATTCTCCCATGATTGTTCTCTTCAAGAAGTGTATCTGCCTAATGTAAATGTTCAGCTCAAATGCCTGTCTTTTGTTTGGCTGGAAGCCATAGGAGTGGGTTCAATTCCAGACCTGAAGGGCAGCTAGGGGCCATAGCCTCAGGGGTTCCATCAGGCTTTATCAGACCAGCAAACCTGGTCCTTTAAAAAAAAAAAAAAATGATTTTGAGTTTTGTTCCACATTGTTCTCCCACTCTCTCCAGGATCTCATACATAGATCCCCCTCCCAGTGGTTGACAGTGGTAGCTGGGCACCATCTAGTTCTTCTTGTCTTATAGTCATATAGGCTGAGGATTGTATGGTGTACCACTCACTTAGCCTAATTGTTTCCATGCATCTTTGGTTTTCTTCATCCTTATTTGCTCTGGATGAGGAGAGACCCATTGTTGCATCTAGATGGCCGCTTGCAAACTTTAAGATCCCAGTTGCAGTCCACAGCTTTTTAATGACCCATCTATAGATTAGTGACTTTCAGCTTTATCTCTCCAATTCAAACACCTCCCTTGAATTACAGATGTTTGGGACACCTGCCTACTTGACATTTCTAGTTGGATGTCTAATGTTGGTGTTGTGGTTAGTGCTGTCGAGTTGGCTCCGACTCATAGCGACCCTACGAACAATAGAACGAAACATTGCCTGGTCCTGCGCCAGCCTCACAATCCCTGCTATACCTCAGCCTACTGTTGCAGCCACTATGTCAATCCATCTCACTAAGGGCCTTCCCCTTTTTCACCGACATTCCACTTTACCTAGCAAGATATCCTCCAGGGAATGATCCCTTCTAAGGGTATGACCAAAGCAGGTCAGACAAAATCTGGCCATTCTTGCTTCCAAGCAGCATTCCAGCTGCACTTCTTCCGGGACAGATTTGTTTGTTCTTTTGGCAGTCCATGGTACTTTCAGTATTCTTTACCAACACCACAACTCAAAAGTATCAACTCTTCTGTGGTCTTCCTTACTCATTGTCCAGCTCTCACATGCATATGAGGCAATTGAAAATACCATGGCTTGGGTATTGACTCAAGTGTTCTGGAATTCCCATTCTTCTCAATGTTATCTATGGTTTGTTATGATCCACACAATCAAATGCTTTTGCATAGTCAATAAAACACAAGTAAGCATCTTTCTGGTATTCTTTGCTTTCAGCCAAGATCCATCTATTTCAGCAATGATATCTTTTGTTCCACATCCTCTTCTGAATCCAGCTTGCATTTCTGGAAGTTCTCAAGTTCTTTGTCAACCATTTTTGAATTATCTTCAGTAAGATCTTACTTGCGTGCGATATTAATGATATTATTCTATAATTTCCACATTCTGTGGGATCACCTTTCTTTGGAATGGGTACAAATACGGATCTCTTCCAGTCAGTTGGCCAGGTAGCTGTCTTCCAAATTTCTTGGCATAGATGAGTAAGTGCCTCCAGCGCGGCATCCGTTTGTTGAAACATCTCAATAGGTATTCCATCAATTCCTGGAGCCTTGTTTTTTTTGAATTCTTTCTCTGCAGCTTCAACGCAGCTAATATTCATTCTTGATCATATGCCACCTCCTGCAATAGATGAACAACAACTAATTTTCTCTTGTACAGTGACTCTGTATTCCTTCCATCTTCTTTTGATGTTTCCTGTATTATTCAGTTTGCCCACAGAATCTTTCAGTATTGGAACTCACAGCTTGAATTTTTTCTTCAGTTCTTTCAGCATGAGAAATGCCAGGCAAGTTCTTCCCTTTTGGTTTTCTAAGTCCAGGTGTTTGCACTTTTCATTATAATAATTGACTTTGTCTTCTCAAGCTGCTCTTTGAAATCTTCTGTTCACCTCTCTGTCATTTCTTTCATTTGCTTTAGCTACTCTTCATTCAAGAGCAAGTTTTAGGCTCTTCTGATATCTATTTTGGTCTTTTCTTACTTTCCTGACTTTTTAGTGACCTTTTGCTTCAAGAAAGCTGTTCTTTTCCATAGCAAAATTTCCCCCTTCCTTGCAAAAATAAAAACAAAATAAAGCAGCTGTCCTCAACTCAAGCTCCCCAGCTCTGCCTCCATTCTTGCCTCGCTATGGTTCACCTTTCATACAGCAACCATCTCATTAAACAGTAGTTGCTCAAGCCAAAAATAATCAATTCCACTTTTTTTTTTTTTGCACTCCCACTATATCCAATACATTAGCCTTGTTAATGATACTTCTACATTTTAAGAATATCTCCTTTTCTCCTTTAGTATCTTCATTGCCCCCACCACCATAGTTCAGAGCACTAAATTAGTTCTTCTGGACTACTACAGTAGCTTTCTGTCTTTCTGCCTTTAGTTTGGCCCCCTTACTGGATTTACCACAGAGCAGCCAAAGTGATGTTTTTAAAATACAAACCTGATTATGACACTTCTTGTTAAAATCCTCCAGTGGTTTCCTATCACATTTAAAATTGAAATTCCTTACTCTAGCCTTTAACACCCTACACATTTTGGTCCTAGGTGAATTCTCCAATTTCACTTCTATCATTTCCTTTCTTCTCTCCAGCTATATTGTTCTCTTTCCAAAACTCAAAAACCAAAGTCACTGCAATCAAGTTGATTCTGACTCATGTTGACTCCCATTGGGTTTCTGAGGCTGTAAATCTTTACAGAAGCAGGCCACCTCATCTTTTTTCCACAGAGCAGCTGTGGCTTAGAACCACTGATCTTTTGGTTAGGAGCCAAATGCCTTAACCACTAATTCACCAGAGCTTTTTTTTTTTTTTTTAGGGCTTTTTTATTTGTCTGAAATTCTGTTTCTCTTCCTCTTTGTATGACTAGTTCATTCTTGTCATTTAGATCTGTTATGGACTGAATTGTGTCCTCCAGAATTGTGTTGTAAATTCTAATCTCTAAAATGTCACTTTTAAGACTAAGATGCGCCTAACCCAAGCCATGTTTTTTCAGTTGCCTCTATGCATGTGAAAGCTGGACGATGAATAAGGAAGACCGAAGAAGAGTTGATGCTTTTGAATTGTGGTGTTGGCTAAGAATACTGAAAATACGATGGACTGCCAGAAAAATGAATAAATCTGTCCTGGAAGAAGTGCAGCAGGAATGCTCCTTGGAAGTGAGAAAGGCCAGATTTACCTACTTTGGTCATGTTGTCAGAAGGGACCATTTCTGGAGAAGGATATCATGCTTGGTAAAGTGGAGGGTCAGCAAAAAAGGGGGAGATCCTCAACAAGATGGATTGAGTACAATGAAGGGCTCAAGTATAGTAAGGATTGTGAGGATGGCGTAGGACCAGGCAGTATTTCATTCTGTTGTACTATGAGTTTGAGCCAACTTGATGGAGTTTGCCATGACTTAGCTAGGTCCTCTGCTTTGGGGTCTCTCACAAGTCTGCCATCCAGTGGTCAGGCCATGCTGTAGCCTTATCTTAAGGTTCAACTGGAAAAGGATCTTCTTCCAAACTCACATGGCTGTTGGCAGAATTCAGTTCCTTCTGAGCTGTTAGACTGAGGCCCTCACTACCTTGTCTTGTGGGCCCCTCCGTAGGGGCTCACAATATAGCAGCTAGCTTCATATAACCAACATACCTGTGATTATAATCTCATTTGGGAATGGGTTGTCTGTGTTATGTTAATGAGGCAGAATAAGTGTAGGTTGTATCTTGCGTAATTTCTTCTCAAATATTAAAAAGATTAAACAAGCAAGTAAATAAGCAGAGATGGGAGAAGTGAGATGCCAAGCCATATGAAGACTGCCTAGGAACAGAAGCTAAGAGACTGCAAAAACAGCAAGGAGGCCACATGTTCTGACCTCCTCTAATCCCACAAGAGGAAGACAGAGTCATCATCAATAACCCAAGGCCTATTCCCGCCAGGCCAGACATGCTGCCTCCCTCCAGCCCTTTCTCCAACTGTTTCTCTCAAAGCACCCACCACCTCTCACCGGGGTTCGATAATTTGCTGCAGTAGCCACACAGAGCTCACAGATTATGGGGTTTATTAGGGAAGCACCACAGGCTACAATTGAAGTTCAGGGAAAATGCTCAGTCTCTCTCCCAGCCCACCGTCCCTCAGCCAACAGTCTCTCACAAGTCTCTTTCCCAGCAGTGCTGGTCCCTCGGTGTCTCACTCAGCAACGCGTGTCTCAGAAGCCCGTGTCTCTTTCAGCAGCACATCTTCCTCAACCAGCAGTCAGAGAGAGTTCTGCTTCTAGGAGGCCTCCTTTTGAGCCCGGCAGGGTGGTCAAACTAGCCAATCATAGCATCAGAACTCTAAGTACCTGAGAGAGAGTGGGAACCTCCCAGAACATTGTATTGTGCCACACACAACAGAAATACACCACGTGGATAACATTTACAATCAGGAGCTCCTCAGTTGCTCATTCCACCACTGAGTTTACAATGACTTATGGGTAGAAAAGCCATACTAAGTAATTTACTACACTGCAGAGACAAAGACTTTCCTCTTGAGGCAACTTCCCCTAGAGCTGGCATCCTGAATTTGGACTTGTAGCCTCCCAAATTGTGAGAAAACAAATTCCTGCTTGTTAAAGCCATTCACTTTTTGTATTTCTGTTAGAGCAGCACTAGATGACTAAGACGAGATCTTAGCCTGATATTACCTCATCTGAGAGGTCACTTATGATAGGACATAGGCTAAACTGCTAAAACAAAGAGATCCCAAAATGCAATAACTCAAATAAGATTAAAGTTTATTTCTCTCTTGCATAACAGCCCAGAGATGAGAGGGCAGCTCTGCTCCATGAGATTATCCAGGGATCCAGTTTCCTTCTAGCATGTTCTATCATAGGGTGCAGTCTCCATTCACATGAGTGACGCTGGTTCACATCTGTCCACACTCTAGGCTGGTAGGAAAGAGAAAGTAGAGAGCAAATAATTTCCTTATAATAACAAAATCTGGAAATTATAACATCATTTCTGCTCACTTATTCACATGTGCACAACTGGTTGCAAGGGAGGCTTGTATTTGCTAGCTGGGTGGCTATTTGCCTACTCAAAAATTGGGGAAATCTGTTACTAAAAGGAAGGAGATCCTGTGGTTTCCAGCCAAACAACAGACAGGCATATGGGGTAAACATTTACATCAGATACATACACTTCTTAGAGTGATCAATCATGAGAGAATAGGAGGACAGTGCTTATGCAGGGAGACAGTGGAAGGGGCGTAGTGCATGGAAGGGAAGGACACAGGGAAGAGGTAACTATGGGGAGAAAGTGGCAAGAGAGCTGTTACATTGTGGGGAATTGCAGTCAATGTCATGAGACAAAATGTGTATGAACTGCTGTGTGAAAAATGAATTTGCTCTGTCAACTTTCACCCAAATCACACAAAAAAATTAAATAAACAAAAGGAAGGGGAGAGACAGAGAGAAACTTCAGTCTTACCACATATTTCTCTACCACCTAATTTAACAATAGCCAGCTAGTCAGTCCCATTCTGTTTTAATTCGTAGTATAATTCATAACTGTCTTATATTTGTTTGTTCATTGTCAACATCCTCTTATCCTCAATTAAATTGTAAGTTGCACAAAAGCTTATTTGTCTTTCTTCAACACTATAAAAACCAGTTGACATCAAGTTGATTCTGATTCATGGTGACCCCTTGTGCTGCAGAACAGAACTGTATCCATACATAAGATTTGCACGAGCAGATTACCAGTCCCTTCTTCTGAGGTGCCTCTGGATGGGTTTGAACTGCCAGCCTTTTGGTTAATAACCCATCACTTAACTGTTTATGCTACCCAGGAACTCCTTATGTCTTATTACCTGTTGTCATCCAGTTGATTCTGACTCCCATGACCCTATGTGTTTCAGAGTAGAATTTTCTCCATAGGGTTTTCAATGGTTGTAAACATATGGAAATAGAACATCAGGCCTTTCTTTCACAGTGCCACAAATTGGATTCAAACCACCAACTTTCTGGTTAATAACCAAGCTCAAAATGTTAATGTCACCCAGGGACCTAATTGACATGAGTTTGGTATATTCACTCAGTATTAGCTGAATAAACGAACAAATGGATTTTTCCATGACTTGCTAATATGAAGGAGGCTCACTATGCTAATATGAGGTGCAGTGGTTTAAGCAGTCTGGTGCTAACTAGCAGGTTGGCAATTCAGACTCACCAGCTTCTTCATGGGAGAAAGACGTGGCAGTCTGCTTCCATAAAGATTCACAGCCTTGGAAACCTTACAGGGCAATGCTGGAATCGACTCAACAGATTAAACCAACAATATGAAGCTTTTAAGTAGTAAATCATATAGCCTTAAATATAAGGGATTTAGGAATAATGGAAATAAAGGAATTATTATGGGCTTCAGGGAGATTATAAGTGAGAAAAATGGTTTGCAAACTGAAACATCATACAAAGAAAACATATGCTATTATTACTGCAAAATACAGAAGAAACAAAAGCATAATTAATGAAGAAAGGAACAACCCGCTATACCTGCAATGTTTTACATTAAATTGTGACGCAAAAGTACCCAGATACAATCTGTCTGAAAAGTTCCTTGGTGTGACTAGACTATTATGGATAAGAAGAGATACTCCAAAAATGAAAATAAAGTTTTATTTGGAATACCCATTGCCATTGAGTTGAATTTCAACTCATGGAAACCCTATAGGACAAAGTAGAAGTGCTCCATAGGATTTCCAAGGCTGTAATCTTTACAGAAGCAGACTGCTATATCTTTCTTCCATGGAACGGCTGGTGGGTTTGAACCTCCGAACTTTTGGTTAGGAGCTGAAGGCTTAATAACTGCACTTGTTGTTGTTGTTGTTATTGTTATGTGCCATCAAACCAAACCAAAAAAAAAAAAAAGACCCAAACTGCCATCAAGTTGATTCTGACTCATGGCAACCCCCATTAGGTTTCTGAGGTGATAAATCTTTATGGAAGTAGATTGCCCAGTCTTACTTCCACAGAGTGGCTGGTGGGTTTGAACCACCACCTTTCTGGTTAGCAGTCAGATGTCTTAGGCACTGTGCTACCAAAGCTCCTTCCAGGGTTTCTTAAATAATAGAAGAAAGTGAAAAAGAATAGGAAGCTCTAAATATAACAAATATAGTGATGATGTTTCTTAGGATGAGTTAAATATTTAACAGCAGATATAAAGTTAAATATAAACAAAGATAGACAGTGCACTTAATGGAGATGGACAAGGCCGTTTATAAGCAAAGTATTCGACCATTGTCCTGGCAAACTATCCTAGCATATAATTGTCTGACCTGTTTTCTCAGAAATTAGTCAGCACAGAATTTGTTATGTGCTGTCTGCACATAACATTTTATGTGAATCATGAATATTTTACCAGTAATTAATTACTAATTATTTTATGTGAATCATCAATGTTTTCACTGGTCCCATTTTTGAATATTTCAGAAGATCACCTTTTTGAAGATTTTTTTCAAAAATTTTTTTCTTTTGTGATTTATTTCACTGTTTTGAACTCTGCTTTCCTATCATTCTGTCATATAAAGGACTAAAAAAAAATTGTTTTGAAATTGCTTAAAATGTAAATTAAATGTAACATGTAAAAAATAAAAATTATTTTCATATACTTAAAAAAAGTTATTTCTCTGCTAAAGTTTAAAATTATCTACTGAAATTAAAAGGCGGTCAACATTTGAATTATGATTAGTAATATCAAAACTTGGAATTAAATTATTTAAGATTAAAATTTTTCAATTTAATTTTAGTAAATTTAATGAGATCTTATTAAATAAATTTATAAAAAATGAAGCTCTGTAATTTTAGTATCCCATGTCTATTTTGTAACTAATATTATAATCAGTGTCATATTTCACGTATATCTAGATCTACATATACACAAATTTAAGAATAATATAAAAGTTTTCAGTATTATAAAATGTTCCTCTACCACAGTATACAACAGCTTCAAATTTTACCTTAACTTGTGAGTATCCCTAGGCAAATCAGCTGCAAAAGACCTCTTGAAAGTATTAAAAAGCAAAGATGTCACTTTGAGGACTAAGGTGTGCCTGACCTAAGTCATGATATTTTCTATTGTTTGATATGCATGGGAAAGCTGGACAATGAATAAGGTAGAATGAAGAACTGATGCCTCTGAATTACAGTGTTAGTGAAGAATATCGAATGGATCATTAGCAAATCTGTCTTAGAAGAAGTACAGCCAGAATACTCCTAAGAAGCAAAGATGGTAAGACTGTGTCTCATATAATTTGGACATGCTATCGGGGGGACCAGTCACTGGAGAAGACATCATGCTTGGGAAAGTAGAGGGTCAGTGAAAAAGATCTTGATGAGATGGACGGACACAGTGACTACAACAATAGGTTCAAACAAAGCAAGGACTGTGAGGCTGGCATAGGACCAGGCAATGTTATGTTCCGTTGTCACTGTGAATCGAGTGACTTGACAGCACCTAACAGCAGCTATGGTGAGGCCCACAGAAGCTTACTCACAAACCAAAAGTTTACAATCTATTTTGCAGTGCTTCACAGCTAAATACTAACAGCCAAGACTCGGGAGTTGTTTTTTTTTTTTTTGGTTAAGTATCTGATATTTGAAGAAAGCCTTCAACCTAAAAGAGATCAAAGGCAAAAGGAAAAAAATAAAACAGAGGAACTGGAAATGATGCAGGAAGCAGAAGTAAACTTCCAAAAGGAGAGACCATAATTATATACCAAAGTAATAAGAGAAGACACTCTACCTACAAAAACAAAATAAAATAATTAAGAACAGAATACTATAAACAAGGAAGATTCAAGGAACCAAAAGGAGGGCTTGGAAATTAAAAATAAAGACCTGAAATTTAAAAAACAAAAAACAAAAAACTGGGAGATGAAGACATCTCCAAGAAAACAGGGCAAGTCAAAGATGAAAAATAGGAGAGAAACGTAGGAAAATTAGCCAGTCAGCCCAAGAGTTCCAATATCCAAATTAAGAGTTCTAAAAAGATGAGAAGGAAAAAAAAAAAAAACAAAAAACAACTCCCATCCAGTCAATTCTGACTTATAACCACCCCCTTTGGGTTTCCAAGGCGGTGAATCTTTATGGAAGCAGAATGCCCAGTCTTCCTTCTGTGGAGTGGCAGGTAGGTTTGAGCCACCAAACTTCTGGTTAGCAGTCAAATGCTTTAGGCACAATGTCACCAGAGCTCATTGAATGAAAAGAGAGAAGAGGTAATTATCACAGAAATAATAAAGAAATGCAGAACAGAGGACATAGATTTTTAATTGAAAGGACTCACCCAGTGCTTTATACAAAGAACGAGAAAACAAACAAAAAACAATAACAACGACAACAAAAAACCTAAACCAAGGCACATAAATGTGAAATTTTAGAACACTTGGAATGCTAAGTGTCCAGAGAGAAAAAAAATAGGTCACAATCAAAGAATGGGGAATCACAAAGCATTGCACTTCTCAAAAGCAGCATTGGAAGCTTAAAGACAATAAACAGTACCTTCAAAATTCTGAGAAAAAAATTACTTGTACCTTAGATCTGGACCCCAGCCTTAGTTACTACCGAGGGTTCTCTCAAGATGGGTGCTGTGATAAGATGAATGTATAATGTTTAAAGGAGCTCTGGTAGCTTAGTGCCTAAGGCATTTGATTGCTAATCAGAAGGCTGGAGGTCCAAATCCACCAGCCACTCCTCGGAAGGAAGATAGGGCAATCTACCTCCCGTAGTCATACTGCCTAGGAAATCCGAGGAGGGGTCGCTATGAGTGGGTTCCAACTCTACAGCAGTGAGTTTGGTTTTGAGTTTTATAATGTTTGATGTGAGTCAAATTGTCTCTGCTATTTATTATAGCCTATTAAGAATTAGGTTTTTTTTTTTTTAATAAACAATCAATTAATAAAAGCAAATAATCACTGTAAACTATTAAAAATAGAAAATAAAATGTGATTGCTATTCTGTCTTTATTACTCAACACTTTGAATGTTATAATTAGGGTAGTAGGACCAAAGTAGTAAGTGTTGTTTAAATTCTGTTCATAGTTCATTCTCCTGTATTCTTCTTGTTTGACAGAGATAACAACTGGAATAATTGGAGCAATAAATTATCACTATCAACATGTTGTAAAAAATGAAATAGAACACATAAACATCAAAATCCTAGGCATTAGTGAGCTGAAATGATCTGATACTGGCCATTTTGAATCAGGCTATCACATGTTCTACTATGTTGAGAATGACAAGTTGAAGAAGAATGGCGTGGCATTCACCATCAAAAAGAACATTTCAAGATCTATCCTGAAGTACAATCCTGTCAGTGAAAGGGTAATATCCATACACCTACAGGGAAGACAAGTTACTACTAGTATTATTCAAAGTTAGCACCAACTGCTAAAGCTAAAGATGAAGAAATTGAAGGTTTTTTACCAACTTTTGTAGTCTGAAATTGACCAAACATGCAATGAAGATGCATTGATAATTACTGGTGACTGGAATGGGAAAGTTAGAAACAAAGAAGCATCAGTTGTTGGAAAATATGGCTTTGGTGACAAAAATGACATTGGACATTGTGTGACAGAATTTTGCAAGAACAACAACTTATTCATTGCAAATACCTTTTTTCAACAACATAAATGGTAACTATAAGTGGATTGTTCCAGATGGAATACACAGGAATCAAATAGACTACATCTGTGAAAAGAGACTGTAGAGAAGCTCAATACCATAAGTCAGAACAAGGCCAGGGGCAGACTGTGGAATAGACCATCAATTGCTCACATGCAAGTTAAAGTATAAGCTA
Organism: Orycteropus afer afer; assembly: GCF_000298275.1. Taxonomy (NCBI): domain Eukaryota; kingdom Metazoa; phylum Chordata; class Mammalia; order Tubulidentata; family Orycteropodidae; genus Orycteropus; species Orycteropus afer. The sequence goes on from NW_006921659.1 coordinate 1,611,870, forward strand.
AAGAAAAGTAAAGCAAGTCACGAGAGCCAAAATATGACCTAGAATAGATCTCACCTGAATTTACAGCTATCTGAAGAATAGATATGGCTCACTGAATACCAGTGACTAAAGACCAGATGGGGAGCTCTGGTAGCATAGTGGCTAAAGCACTTGACTGCTAACCAGAAGGCTGGCGGTTCAAACCCACCAGCCACTCCTCGGAAGGAAGGTTGGGCAATCCTACTTCCGTAGTGATACTGCCTCGGAAACCCAAGGAGGGGTCGCTATGAGTCGGGGCCGACTCGACGGCACATAACAACAACAACAACAAAGACCAGATGAGTTGTGGGATGATATCAAAGACATCATATAAGAAGAAAACCAAAGGTCAGTTAAAAGACTGGAATGAAAGAAAAGACCAAAATGGATGTCAGAAGAGACTCTGAAACTTGCTCTTGAACAGAGAGTAGCTAGAGTGAATGGAAGAAATGGAATGGAAGTAAAAGATCTGTCAGATTTCAAAGTGCGGCTTGAGATAAAAAGTAAAGTATTATCATAAAATTGCAAAGACCTAGAGTAGAAAATCAAAAGGGAAGAACACACTTGGCAATTCTCAAAGTGAAAGAACTGAGGAAAAAAATCAAGCCTCAAGTTGAAATACTGAGGGATTCTATTGGCAAAATATTGAACAATGCATATAACATCAAAAGAAGATGGAAGGAATATACAGAGTCACTGTACCAAAAAGCATTGGTCAATGTTCAACCATTTCAGGAGGTAGCATATGATCAAGAAGTAATGGTATTGAAGGAAGGAGTCCAAGCTTCTCCTTTGTCAGTCCAAGGAACTGACGAAAACCAAGGCTTCAGAAATTGTCAGAATACTCATTGAGATAATTCAAAAAATGGATGCAAGGCTGGAAGCCCTCACCTATTTATCCCAAGAAATTTGGAAGACTGCTACCTGGCCAGCCAACTGGAAGATTTAATATCAATTTGTGGCCATTCCAAAGAAAGGTGAGCCTATTGTTGTTGTTGTTAGGTGCCATCGAGTTGTTTCTGACTCATAGCAACCCCATGCACAGCAGAACGAAACACTGCCCGATCCTGCGCCAGCTCCACAATCCCTGCTATACTTGAGCCCTTCATCACAGCCACCGTGTCAATCCATCTTGTTGAAGGCCTTCCCCTCTTTTGTCGACCCTCCACCCTACCAAGCATGACATCCTTCTCCAGGGAATGGTCCCTTCTTACA
>NW_006921659.1:1615672-1617474 GCF_000298275.1 Orycteropus afer afer
TTCCTTTGTGATGATGAAAGCCATGCCATTCCTCTTCAAACTCATTCCCAGCATAGTAGATCATATGGTTGTCTGATTCAAAATGGCCAAAACAAGTCCATTTCAGCTCACTAATGCCGAGGATATCAATCTTTATGTGTTCCATTTCATTTTTGACAACTTCCGATTTTCCTAGATTCATACTTCATACATTCCATGTTCTGATTATAAATGAGCCTATAGAATTTGGAAATTATCAAACAAAATTAATATTACACACAAGTAAAATTTTGCTGAAAATTATTTAAGCATGCTTACAGCAACCCATTGATAGGGAACTGCCAGAAATTCAAGTGGGATTCAGAAGAGGTCATGGAATGAGGGATATCATTGCTGATATATGGATCTTGGCTGAAAGCAAAGAATACCAGAAATATGTTAACGTGTGCTTTATTGACTATGCAAAGGAATTTTGTGTGCATCGTAACAAATTATGGATAACATTGCGAAGAATGGAAATTCCAGAACACTTACTTGTGCTGATGAGAAATCTGTGCATAGACCAAGAGGCAACTGTTCAAATAGAACAAGGGGATATTGCGTGGTTTAAAATTAGAAAGTTGTGCATTATGGTTATATCCTTTCACCATACTTATTCAATCTCAATGCTGAGTAAATAATCTGAGAAAGTGGACTATACGAAGAAGAACACAGCATTAGGATTAGAGGAAGACCCACTAACAACCTATGATATGCAGATGACACAACCTTGCTTGCTGAAAGTGAAGAAGATTTGAAGCACTTACTGATGAAGATCAGTATGAATTACACACCTCAAGATAAAGAAAACAAAAATCCTCCCTACTGGACCAATAAGGAACATCATGATAAATGGAGACAAGATTGAGGTTGTCAAGAATTTCATTTTATTTGGTTCCACAATCAGCATCCATGGAAGCAGCAGTCAAGATATCAAAGCAGATATTCCATTGAGCAAATCTGCTTGAAAGGACCTCTTTAACCTGTTAAGAGTAAAAATACCACTTTGAAGACAAAGGTGAGCCAGACCCAAGCCATTATCTTTTCAACAGCCTCATATGTATGTGAAAGCTGAACAATGACTAAGGAAGACTTCAGAAGAATTGGTGCATTTGACTTGTAGTGGTGGTGAAGAATATGGAATTTAAGGTAGACTACCAAAATAATGAGCTTCTTATCTTGAAAGAAGTACAGCCAGAATACACCTTAGAATACTCCTTATAAGCGAGAATGTATATCTATGTCTTCTTATGACAGTGCAACCAAAAAATATCTGACCTTTTGAGATTGGCTTATTTTACTCAATATAATACCCCCAGATTTATCCATGTTGTTTAAAGGACTCATCATTATATACTGTACAAACCAAAAAAATCCCTAACTCACTGCCATTGAGTGGCTGTGCAGTAGTCCATTTTATATATGTACATTTTGTTTATCCATTCATCTGTTGGACACTTTTTCCAATTGTGAACAATGCAATAATGAACACAGGTATCCATATGTATGTCCATGTCTCTTATTAGATCTCTAGTGTATATACCTAGGAGTGGGATTGATGGATCACAAGGTATTTCTATTTTTTATGCTTTTAAGGAACCACTGTACCACTTTCCATAGTGGTTGTACCATTTTCCAATCCCACCAGCAGTGGATAAGGGTTCCAATTTCCCCATATCCTCTCCAGCATTTGTTGTTTTCTGTTTTTTATGTATTTTTTTTTAAGTCAATGCCATTTTTGCAGACATGAGATGGTATCTCTTTGTAGTTTTGATTTGCATCTC
>NW_006921659.1:1618280-1624536 GCF_000298275.1 Orycteropus afer afer
AACCAGAACAGTGCCTAAGGCATTTGACTGCTAACCAGAAGGCTGGAGGTTCAAACCCACCAGCCACTCCTCGGAAGGAAGGTTGGGCAACCTACTTCTGTAATGATACCACCTCGGAAACCCAAGGAGGGGTTGCTATGAGTCGGATAGGACTTGACGGCAGTGAGTTTTTTTAATGGCTAATGATTGTGAACATATTTTCATTTGTTTTGGCTATTTGAATGTCTTATTTAGTGGAGTGTCTGTTCACATCCTTTGCCCATTTTTAAATTTGATTGTCTTTCTGGTGTTGAGTTATTAAAGTTTTCTGTATATTTTAATAACTAGACCCTTATTGGATATGTTGTTTCTGAAGATGTCCTCCCAATTTGTAGGTTGTCATTTTACTGTTTTGATAGTTTTCTGATGAACCTAAGTATTTAATTTTTAGGATGTCCCATTTATTTAATTTGTCTTCTATTGTTCGTGCATTGGTAGTTGTGTTTGATAATCTATTCTTTTAAAAAATTAGGTCCTATACTTGTGTCCCTATGTTATCTTCCCGGGACTTTGTAGTTTTAGCTTCAGTCCACTCACTTATGAAGCTAGGAAGATAGTTGGAGACAAAGAACTCTTAGCAAGCTTTCACACCCCCTTTCAACAGACCAAGCTATATCCACCACACATGAAAATTCTGCTTTGCTTTGGAATAAGGAGAATTAACTGACAGGATGTGACTCTTTTGCCTTCCAGAGCCTGTACCTCAACTACAGAGAAAAGGATTGAGAAAGTCCAACTGAGAAAGTCCAATTTCAACCTACTTGGTATCTGGGAAAGTCCTTGGGTGATGCAAATTGTTTGTACTCAATTGTAACCTAAAGGTTGGCAGTCCAATGCCTCCACCATACCCAAGTGGTATCACTGAAGAAAGATCTGGTGATCTGTTTCCATAAAGATTATAGCCAAGAAAACCTTATGAAGCAGTTCTACTGTCACACATGGTGTCACCATGAGTTGAATCAACTCCATGGCAATGAGTTTGGTTTGGTTTTGGTAGCTGAGAGCTTGAGATAGTAATTGTTACATCCCCACCCACATCCCCTTCTCAGAGACTCTGCCCTGCCCACAGTCCCTAGAAGTTCCTTTATACCTTGTCTTCCTACCCACAGCTGAACAAATCAGGGGCAGACACTTAATCCAATCAAAGTCTTTTGCTTTACAACTTGACCCAGAGACCTAGACAGTGAATCAGTAACCCAGTGGAGGACAAAAGAGCAGTAAAGTCAGGTAAACGCAATAGTGACAGCCATTTTTCCTTCATGCATGCTAGCAAATTGGGAAAGTCAGTACACCTACCCCTCACTTACCTAGTATCTTGTTATCTGACTTTTCACATTTATAACAATAGTGAAAATCTACTACCTAAGTATTTTGAACATCAATGATGTACATCTGGCAGTAATGAATGCCAAAGTGCTAACCCACCCACTGCTGTCAAGTTGGATCCGACTCATAGCGACCTCTCCTTGGGTTTCTGAGGCAGTGTCACTATGGAAGTAGATTGCTCAACCTTCCTTCTGAGGAAGGCTGATGGGTTTGAACTGCCAGCCTTCTGGTTAGCAGTCAAATGCCTTAGGCACTACACCACCAGACCCAAGGTGCTAGGCAAAAGTAATGTTGGCTCTGATGGTCAAGGTTCTGTGTCAACTTGGCTGGGCAATCCATGATTCTCAGTGGTTTGGCAGTTATGTAATGATGAAATTTGGCAGTTACATAATAATGCAGTCATCTTCCTCTATTTTCACACAGTGCTGATTTTTGCATGATGACCTGATGTTTGGAACCTAACCATGTCAATAAGTGAGGAGTGGGTGTATTTAGAAATAAGTCATAGAATGAACAAATGTGCTAAGGGAAGCTGAGATCATATAACCCTAGAGAAAGCTGCGGAGAGTAGTGGCCTTAAAACTTAGCCTAAGTCTATATTTGTACTTGGGGTCCATGAGACTTCCCTCTGGCCTTCTAACCACCCCTTTTTCTTGACTTTATTTGGGTAGATTTCTTTTGCTTATAATTAAAGAATCCCTGACTCAATTTTTCCAAAGTTCATTTTGGCACCTTTTCTCTCCTCTTTTTTTTACTTCCCTCTTACCACTTGGATCATACAGAGCCCCTATAATCTGGTTAAATTCATTGGGAGTAGGAAAATATCAAGAAGGAGAAGAAATTTCCTTGCAATGTTCTAAAGAAGAGATACCTGGATCCTTCTAGTTACAGGGACTCAGGAATGTTTCTTCAAGCCTCAGCCTGCCCTTCAGCAGTTCTCCTTATGCTGTTGGAGGCAACTAGGCATCAGTAACCTGATGAATGATCTATATGTAACAAGATAAAACTAATGAGACTGATAATGTGTGCTCCTCACCACCACACTTTGAAAATGCTACTTCATATCACAGTCAAGATATTTCCAAAATTATTTACTTGTTTTGGTGGAACTAGAGTTTTCTTCTTGATCTGTTGTTGAAACATTATTTTTAACAAGCCATACGGCACTGAGATTTCTATTTAAGAAAGCTTCTGCTGAGAAATTTTCAAAACAGAGACCTTTAAACTGTGCACTCAGACAATATGGACAGAAGCTACAAAAGTACCACAGACAGTCATAAACATACTTGACTTTCACATTTTCCACATATCCAGTTGAGTATTATTTATTTGAAGTCCACAACTCTAGTTTTCAATTAAACAAATTTAAGAGTCTATCACGTATTTAGCACTATGCAATATGAAAGTAGGACCCTATAAGGGACCATACATAACAAAAATAACATAAGGAATTTATACATTTTGGTATAAACACAACTGTCAAATTTTATCCTACAGAATGTAATTCACTTACTCACTGCTGTGGAGTCTGTCCCAACTAATAGTGACCCTTCTTGGGTTTCCGAGGCAGTATCTCTATGGAGGTAGATTGCCCAACCTTCTTTCCAAGGAGTGGCTGGTTTGGACCACCAGCCTTCTGCTAGCAGTCAAATGCCTTAGGCACTATGCTACCAGAGCTCCTACAGAATGTCAGGATTACAAAAATTTATTTATTTATTTATTTCTAATGTTTATTGTGATTTGGGAGAAAGTTTAGACAGCATACTGATTTTCCATTCAATAATTGGTACGTGTTTTGTTTTGTGACATTGATTGCAATTCCCACAGTGCAGCAACAATCTTCCCACTTTCTGTTTCCCATTTCCATTCTCCCTTCTTTCCTATCCTTTCCTGCCTTTGGAGCTTTATCCCTAGGCAAATGCTACCTTTTTGGCTTTGTATGGTTGATTGTTCGACGGCACATAACAACAACAACAACATGGTTGATCTAAGTTGTGTGTACCTCTGTTGGGCCATACGTGCATTGTGTCATCATTCACCTTACAGGCCTGTCTATTGTTTGGCTGAAAGTTGATCCCAGAGGTGAGTTCAGTTCCAGGATTGAAGGATGACTAATGGCCACATAGTCTATTGAACCAATAAGCCTGGTCTTTTTTATGATTTTGAGTTTGAATTACAAAAATTTAGAGAAGTTGAGATCAATATCAAGAGTTGGTAAAATAGGTAACATTTTTTATGGGCACACACCAGATAATTATGGGTATTTTGCTATCTGATCATATCACAAAGTATACATTTTTAAAATAACTTCATCATTAAATTACTTTCAATTCAATTCTGAGATAATAAAAACCATGTATTTATTTATAAGTCAGTCACACTGTTTAGAATTATTTGATCCTTATGAATGAAAGGTAGATGGAAATGAAAATTATCATTATTTTGGATGAAAGGTAATAAATTATTTCTGCCCTTGGATAATGAAACATTCAAATATTTTGTGATTATATTTAAGACAATTTAATTTTTATCTACTCTGAATAGTGAAACCATAATATTGTTTATTTAGTTTCACACTTAAAGTGAAATGTGAAAACTTTCCCAATCACTTTGATATTTCTACAATCTATTTCATGTTTAACATTACTTTTACTTTTTATACTCCAGCTACTAAAACAGAAACATTATTGAAAAATAAAGCATCTTTGTTTCTGAGCACTATCAGCTGTGAAAACAACCAAAGCTTTAACAAGAACATAAGCTTTTTCTGAGAAAACAGTATTTAGGTTGTACGACTTGAAGACTGTAATCAACATCACAGAATTGTACATGTAGATATTATGGAGATGGTATATGTTTTGTTATGTATATTTCACCACAGTAAAATAAAAGAGTAAACAAAGAGTACTTAAGTAGACAATTCATCCTTCATTAATTTAATTATTACTTTATCAATGGCTATTTTAAAGCTTTCATTTTTGAGAAGAAAGCAATTTTGTGAACAAAGTATTGTAATAATTGCAGCCTAGCTTTTCTGCTGGAGTTGATGTACTGTTTATCCACTCAAAATTATCCTTTATATTCATTTATGTTACAACTAGGAGCCCTTTGTGGTGCAGTAGTTAAGCACTCAGCTGCTACAGAAAAGCTCAGATTTACAGCCTTGGAAACCCTGTTGGGCAGTTTTCTGTCCTATTGGGTCATGGTGAGTCAGAATCAACTCAATAGCAATTTTTTTTTAAATAAAATATATCTTTGTACTCCTTTATTTTCCTTTTCATGCACCATGCTGACCTACATTAAAGTTTGTCGTAACTCATTTAAACTCAGAGTCAGTGTGAAGTAGTGCATTACTTAATTCACAGTGCTGTAACCCTGCATATTAGAAGGGGAGTGTCAGTATTTCCCAACAGCAATATCTTTAGCAGTTAAGGTGCGGCACCATGGGGGCTAAAGAAGCCCTATTCCAGTCAAACACGTTTTGTTCTGCGTCTCCCATTGTGTAGTAAACACTCTCATCTATAAGTTCTAATCCTTAAGAAAAAAATAATAAAGAAAAAAAAATTACCATTCAAATCAAAAGTCACCTACAACCCTTGCAAATTCCTGGACGTCAGTTACTGGATTTTCCTTCATCTTTGCTAAGTTTCACAGCTTCAGAGCAGACTGCTCAACTGAGAAAATAGGGCTGAGAGAATGGGGCAGGGAAATACTAAGTGACAAGGGAGACATTTATGCAGTGGGCTCATCTCTCTTCTCCCTGGATGCTTTCTTTCTTCATTTAAAATTTTTGTTGCTGCTGAGAATATACATAGCAGAACATATACTAATTGAACAATTCCTACATGTACAATTCAGTGATACTGATTATACTCTTCAAGATGTGCACCCACTCTCACCTTCCTTTTCCTAATTGTTCTTCTCCCATTAACATAAACTCAATAACCCGGTTCCTATCTAATCTTTCAAGTTGCCACTGTCAGTTTGATGCCTTATAACTCACTGCTGTAGGGTTGGTTCCAACTCATAGTGACCCATCCTTGGGTTTATAAGGCAGTAACTCTATGGATATTGATCTTTATGCATTCCATTTCATTTTTGACAACTTCCAATTTTCCTAGATTCATACTTTGGACATTCCATGTTTTGATTATTAATGGATGTTTGCATCTGTTTCTACTCATTTTGAATCGTGCCACATCAGCCAGTGAGGTCCCGAAAGCTTTACTCTACCTATATAGTTAAGACTGTCTCTCCTCTGAGGAGTCAGCTCTTCCTCAGTCAAATTTTGAGTGCCTTTCTACCTGATGGGTTCATCTTCCAACACTATATCAGACAATATTTCAGGGCTATTCATAAGGTTTTCACTGGCCAATTGTTTGAGAAGTGGATGGCCTCTTCCTTCTTCTGAGTCTGTCTTAACCCAGAAGCTCTGCTGAAACCTGTCCACCATGGGTAACCCTGCTAGCATTTTGCAACACCAGTGCCATAGCCTCCAGCATCACAGCAACACATAAGCCACCACAGGATGACAAACTGACAGGCAAGTTGTGGCATGACTCAAAATGAGTAGAAACAGATACAAACATCCATTAATAATCGGAACATGAAATGTCCAAGTATGAATCTAGGAAAATTGGAATTTGTCAAAAATGAAATAGAACACATAAAGATCGATATTCTTCAGCATTAGTGAGCTGAAATGGACTGGTTTTGGCCATTTTAAATCAGACAACCATATGATCTACTATGCTAGGAACGGCAAATTGAAGAGGAATGGTGTGGGATTCATCATCACAAAGACTGTTTCAAGATCTGTCCTGAAGTACAATGCTGTCAGTGATAGGATAATATCCATATGTCTACAAGGCAAATCAGGAGCTCTGGTAGC
>NW_006921659.1:1625866-1627736 GCF_000298275.1 Orycteropus afer afer
CACTTGGCTATGCCAAGAGATTTGGAAGACAGCTACCTGGCCAACTGACTGGAAGAGATCCATATTTGTACCCATTCCAAAGAAAAGTGATCCCCCAGAATGTAGAAATTATCGAACAATATCATTAATATCACACGTGAGTAAAATCATACTGAAGATAATTCAAAAATGGTTGCAGCAGTATATTGACAGAGAGCTTCCAGAAATGAAAGCTGGATTCAGAAGAGGACATGGGATGAGGGATATCATTGGTGATGTCAGATGGATCTTAGCTGAAAGAAAAGAATACCAGAAAGATGTTTAGCTGTGTTTTATTGACTATGCAAAACCATTTGATTGTGTGTATCTGTGATAGTTGGAGCTGTGTGTCAACTTGGCTGGACCACGATTCTGTGTGGTTTAAGCTGTTGTGATGTGGTTATTCCCATGATGGGATCAGATGATTATGTTTTGAGCAGGCAATCTGTTGAAAGGGAGTTTCCCTAGGGGTGTGGCCTGTTTCCAGTATATCTGTGGACATTCTGGGAAAAGAGACATTCTTCTGTGGATCGGGATTCTGTTGTGCTGCCTACAACTGTCCGTGAGTGAACAGTCCACCATTCGGCCTGCAGATCTTGGATTCGTCATTCGTTGGAGTCAACAGCTGGTGTACTGCCTGCCAGCCTTGAGCTCTTGAGCCCCTGTAGCTGCAAGAGTCGGGAAAAGCCTCCAGCTTGACGTGGAAAAGCCTCCAGCTTGACATTTGATCCAGGAACTTTGGACTTGCCAGCTTCTACAAGTGTGTAAGCCATTTTCCTAAGATAAATTTCTATATATATATACATATAAGTTTTACTGGTTTTGTTTCTCTAGAGAACCCGGTCTAACACAGGATCATAACAAATTGTGGATAACATTGAGAATGGGAATTCCAGAACATTTGATTGTACTCATGAGGAAACTGTACATAGATCAGGAGGCTGCCATTTGAACAGAGTAAGGGGATACCGCATGGTTTAAATAAATCAAGAAGGGAGTGTGTCAGGGTTGTATACATTCACCATACTTATTCAATCTGTATGCTGAGCAAATAATCTGAGAAGCTGGATTATATGAAGTACATGGCATCAGGATTGGAGGAAGACTCATTAACAACCTGCAATACGCAGATGACACAATTTTGCTTGCTGAAAGTGAGGATGACTTGAAGCACTTGCTGATGAAGATTAAAGACTGCAGTCTGCAGTATGGATTACAACTCAATATAAAGAAAATAAAAATCGTCACAACTGGTCCAATAAACAGCATCATGAATGATGTCTGGAGAAAAGACTTAAGTTGTCAAGGACTTCATATTACTTGGTTCTACAATCAACAGCAATGGAAGCAGCAGTCAAAACATCAGATGACATATTGCACTGGGCAAATCTGCTGCAAAAGACCTCTTTCAATTGATGAAGAGCAAAGATATCGCCTTGAAGACTAAAATGTGCCTAACCCAGGCCATGGTATTTTCAATCGCTTCTTATGCATGTGAGAGCTGGACAATGAACAAGGAAGACCAAAGAAGAGGTAAGGTTTAAAGATTATCTCAGGGCAATAGTTTCAAGTGTTCAGCCTTCATGGATCCAGAAAATATGCATTCCATGAGAATTTGAAATTCTGTTCTGCATTTTCCACCTTTAGATCAGTATTCTTCTATAAAATGTCTTATCAGAATGTTCAGTAATGGTAGCTGGGCACCATCCAGAGCATCCAGTCTTATGACAAAGGAGGTAGTTTTTCAAGGGAGCAGTTAGTCAAACATTCCATATTACTCTAATCCTGACTCTCCTTCTTCCTATGTTACTCCAGGAAAATAGTGACCAATTGTCTTTTGAATAACTGCTTG
>NW_006921659.1:1651238-1685708 GCF_000298275.1 Orycteropus afer afer
GGGAGGAGGTAACTATGGGGAGGAAGTGGGAGGGGAGCTGCTGCATTGTAAATTTTGGTCAATGACATGAGACAAAGTATATGTGAACTGCTGTATGAGAAGTGAATTTACTCTGTAAATCTTCACCCAAATCCTAATAAAAAAAAATAAATTAAAAAAAAAACAAAACAGTAAAACAATATTAAAAATGAATATCAAAAGATATCTGTCACCTAGCCTAAAATATTTATTTTATGTGAGTTTGAAAGTAACATTGAAGTTCCTAATCACCAAAGGAAAACTTACTAAATTTAAGGAAGTTATTTTAAAGACAATTTCATTACTATTAAATTCTAAAAGGAGGATGTTGCATGGGTGCCTGTCGAAGAAGCATAAACACTAATGAGGTTTCTTTTTAATGGTGGAATTGTAAAGTAGTTGTTAACATATTAAAATGTATCCTTTAAGCAGTCTCTGGTTCTTTATACTAGCAGACTGAATATACATTAAATGTAGGTTAAATTGTTCTTCTTTCATTATTAGAAAAACAGCAGAGGCTAAAAGAAATAGTTTAACAAACTCTTCAGAAATGGATTCTCTCTCTTAGACAACTTAATCCAGAGAGGCAAAAGGAATATTTTATCTGTCAGTTATAGGCTTGGTAAAATTTCAGCCAGAATTATTCTAACCTGTGTAGAAGGCATATGGGCAACTGGAAGAAAACATTCACTTGGCCCTACCAGTATGAATCAGCTCTTCACTCAGCTCACAGACACTGTCAATGTACTCTTTCCAGTAGCTTCATGCCAAGTAAAACAAGTGAAAATAATAAATTGAAGGGAAAAAAAAAGCTAGTTAATGTTTTAGTATTATTTAAAAATATGTATTACCATATAAGTTTCCTGTGAATTTTCTAACAGCTTAAAACAAAAGTAAATGACCAGAGAGATGTTTGGGAGAGGCCTAAACGAAAAATATTTGGGAAATTACCAATACTCCTGTCAAAATACATGTTACTTTATAGTACAACTGCTTAAAGTAGAACATCAACTTAAATTTTTCTATTTACTTTCAGTAACACTAAAATTAGGAGCTCTGGTAGCCTAGTGCCTAAGGCATCTGACTGCTAACCAGAAGGCTGGTGGTTCAAACCCACCAGCCACTCCTCGGAAGGAAGGCTGAGCAATCTACTTCCATAGTGATACTGCCTAGAAAACCCAAGGAAGGGTCGCTATGAGTCGGGCCCAACTCCATGGCACATAACAACAACAATAACACTAAAATGTGCTGTAATGGGCGACTTAGCTCTCATTTTCACTTTGAAATTAATAGCTAATGGCTTTTTTGTTGTTTTTTAATCAGGTGACCAGGTTTGCTGATTCACAGTGTCTCTACAATGTTTTACAAGATGGCCTTACATTTTGATTATTATTGAAAAACAGAATTTCAGTTTCTCCAATGGCTTTCCCTAGAAAATCAGTCAGAAAAGAAAGTTGGTCTAACGTGGTTTATATGTCTACATGGTTTAATATCAAATAAAAACTTTCCCTTTCAATTATTGTTTGGTACTTGTTTGCCAAATGTTACATTAATGATCTTTTCTATAACAATTAGACAAAGGAGTTCTGTTTTGGAAGTCAGAATTTTATTTTTTAAAGGTTATCTCCTGAAATCTCTTAGGTATTCTTTGTGTTATTAAAAAATACTGTGGGAGGCCATGTGACAAAGGAGGCAGAGATTGGATTAATACTGCCACAAACTATGAAGCCCCAAGGACTGCCAGCAAGAGCCAGCAGCTAGGAGGAGTAAGAAAGGGCTCTTCCCTAGAGCATTTTTGGAGGGAGCATGGCCAAAATCTTGCTTTCAGACTTCTGGCCTTCAAAACTGTGAGATAATAAACTTCTCTTATTTTAAGTACCTCCCACTCCAAAAAAAATATAGGAAATTTCTGATCATGTGTTTTTTTTTCCAGTTTAGTCTTTCTTGGGATTGCTGTTTAATAAATTAAATAAACGGATTTCTGATATTTAATAGTAGATCCTAAAATATTATGTAAATTAATCACATTAAAGTTTTATACCTAACTATAGTTTAAATAGGAGCTCTAGTAGCGTAGTGCATAGTTTAAATGCTATTTATTTTTGAGGTTATTACACATACGCATGGTATAAAATTCAAAAGGTACCAAAAAAAGGATATATAGTGATAAAATTCTTCTTCTTTCTACACCTGTTCTCCAGTCACCCAGCTCCATTACACAACGCAACAAACTGCCGTTCAGTTGGATCCAACTCATAGTCACCCCTCTTTGGGTTTCCGAGGCGGTATCACTATGGAAGTAGATTGCCCAACCTTCCTTCCGAGGAGTGGCTGGTGGGTTTGAACAGCCAGCCTTCTGGTTAGCAGTCAAATGCCTTCAGTTTTTTGTACATCCTTTCAGTGATAGTCTGCACATATTTATTCATATTCTAATGGGAAACATTCCTATTATTGATATATTAAATGTTGATTATAAGAAAGTTCAATAATGTTCCAGTATTTAATGACACTATTGTCTACGTACTGTTTTGCACAATTTGTATATTTTCACTCCACAATATAAGTGAACATCTTTCCCTATCAAAACAAACTAGATGTACAGCATTCCTTTAAATGGCCACAGTGTAATCCACTGAAAGAATGTACTATTATTTATTTAACCATTATTTAAATGTTCTCTAACTTTTTTCATCATAGAAAATATAGTCATGCTCATCCTTATACATACATCTTTGCACACTTGTCACATTACTTTCTTAAGAGTTCTCAAAGGTAGAATTATTAGGTCAAAAGAGATATGCATTGAAAGTTTTTTATAGATCTTGCCAGAGAGCCTGAAGAATGCATGTGTTAATTTACCTTCCCACTGAAGGTATGTTGTCTATTCCCCAATCTTTAGTCATGTAGTCATGTAGATATTTGCCAGTCAGAAGGTTGAAAAGTGATTCAGTTATTTTAGGTTGTGGTCCCCGGAAGCAGATACTAAGATAGGGATTCTTGTGCAAGGACTTTATTGAAGGAATACTCTCAAAATAAAGGGAGTGAGAGAAGCAGCTTGGGACCGAGGTAAAAGCTAGTCAGGCTGTGGTCTCAGCTAGAAGCTAGCTACACCCAGTTCCCAAGGGGGGCTTTGGCGTATGACTTGCTCCAGAAACCATTGCCTTGAGGCAACTAGTTGTCTTTTATACTCCTACGTCAGTTAGTCAAGGAGCTCCGGTGGCAGGTTAAGTGCTGGGCTGTTAACCAAAAGCCCAGCAGTTCAAAGTCACCACCTGCTCCATGGAGAAAGATGTGGTAATCTACTTCCATAAAGACTACAGCCTCAGAAATCCTTTTGGGGCAGGTTAACTCTGTCCTATAGGGTCACTATGAGTTGAAATTGATGTGACAACAGCGGCTATGAGCTACTTCCAGGAGAGGTAAGTAACTTCTTGGATGAAACAATTTCCTTGGCCAAAGGCAATTCTCTAGTGAGGGGGCAACTGTGACCTTTAATAGCCATATTAGATACTGCATTCAAAGCAGTTGGGGAATGAGTGCCATAAAACTAGTTGTTTTTGAGTCAATGCTGACGCATGGCAACCCCATGTATGTCACAGTAGAATGGTGTTCCCTAGTGTTTTCAGTGGCTGATCTTTTGAAAGTAGATTGCTAGGTGTTTCTTCTGAGATGCCTCTGGGTGGACTCACACTGCCAAACTCTTGGTTAGCACCTTAATTGTTTGCACCACCCAGAGACTACTGGATGTGCCTTAGAGTCAGTAGGGAATATAGGAGGAGCACCAGTTATTTACCACAGCAATTTCAAAGTGTGGTTTGTGCATTCCTGAGATGCTTGGTGTCCATGAGGTAAAAAATATTTTCATAATGATATTAACATGTTATTTGCCTTTTTTACTGTGTTGACATTTTCACCAATGATGTTAAAGAAATCATGGTGGGTAAAATTGCTGATGCTTCAGCGTATAGTTGGACAGTGGCACCAAACTATACAACTTAGTAGTCATTATATGCACTGTCACACACTCACAATAAAGAAAATGCCAGTTACACATAGGAATGTCCTTGATGCAGCAGGAAAGTTATTTATTTTATTAAATATTGACCTAGAGTATATAACTTTTTAACACTTTGTTTGACAAAATGGGAAGTAAGCATAAAACACTTCTGCTGCATACCTAAGTATGATGGTTGTCTCAAGGAAAAATACTTGTGCAGTCATTGAAATTGTGAGCTGAAAGAGCCACTTTTTAAAATAGACCATCATTTAAAAAAGTCAGCCATTTTTGCTGACTGATTAATGACTATTTTAGACTTGGATAAAGATGATGGCTTATTTACAAAAGGGACTAGGTCACCTCACAATTCCAATGACTGCACAAATGTTTTTCTTTGAGACAACTGGTGGTGCAGTGGTTAAAGCACTTAGCTGCTAAGCAAAATGTTGGTGATTCAAATCCACCAGCTGCTCTGCAAAGCTGCAACAGCTGCTTCTGTAAAGATTACAGTCTTGGAAACCCTATGGTGCAGTTCTACTCTGTCTTACATGTTGTTGTTAGGTGTTGTCGAGTGGCTCCGACTCATAGCAACCCTATGGACAAGTGAACAAAACACTGCCTGATCCTGTCCCAGCCTCACAATCCTTGCGATACCTGAGCCCATCGTTGCAGCCATGGTGTCAATCTATCTTGTTGAGGGTCTTTCCCTTTTTTGTTGACCTTCCACTTTACCAAGCATGATATCCCTCTCCAGGGAACGGTCCCTTCTGACAACACGACCTAAGTGGGTGAGACAAAGTCTGGCCATTTTCACTTCCAAGAAGCATTCTGGTTGCACTTCTTCCAGAACAGATTTGTTCATGCCTCTGGCAGTCCATGGTATTTTCAGTATTTTTCACTAACACCATAATTCAAAGGCATCAATTCTTTTTTGGTCTTCCTTATTCATTGTCCAGACTTCACATGCATATGACACTATTGAAAATACCATGGCTTGGGTAAGGCACACCTTAGTCTTTAAAGTGACATCTTTGTTCTTCAACACTTTAAAGAGGTCCTTTGCAGCAGATTTGCCCAGTGCAATACAACGTCTGATTTCTTGACTGCTGCTTGAATGGGTGTTGATTGTGGATCCAAGCAAAATGAAATTCCTGACAACTTCAATATTTTTTTCCATTTATTGTGATGCTGTTTATTGGTCCAGTTGTGATGATTTTTGTTTTATGTTGAAGTGTAATCCATACTGCAGACTGTAGTCTTTAATCCTCATCAGTAAGTGCTTCAAGTCATCTTCACTTTCAGTGAGCAAGGTCATGTTGTCTGCATATTGCTGGTTGTTAGTCTTCCTCCAATCCCAATGTCACCTTCTTCTTCATATAGTCCAGCTTCTTGGATTATTTGCTCAGCATACAGACTGAATAAGTATGGTGAAAGGATACAACCCTGACACACACCCTTCCTGATTTTATGCAATATGGTATCCATTCTTCTGTTTGAACAACAGCCTCTTGGTCTATGTACAGGTTCCTCATGAGCACAAGTAAGTGTTCTGGAATTTCCATTCTTTCCATTGTCATGATTTGCTTTGATCCACACAGTCAAATGCTTTATCACAGTCAATAAAACACAAGTAAACAGTTTTCTGTTATTCTTTGCTTTCAGCCAAGATCTATCTGTTATCAGCAATGATAGTCCTTGTTGCATGTCCTCTTCTGAATCCAGCTTGAATTTCTGGCAGTTCTATGTCAATATATTGCTACAACAGTTTTTGAATTATTGTGGTAGTTATGTTTGTGTGTCAACTTGGCTGGGCCTGGCTGAGTGGCTGGGCAGCTGGATGTAGTATTCCCCATGATGAGACTGGTAATCAACTCCATGGTGGAATCTACTGGGAGCAGCTGAGTAGCTGCCTTTGGGATGTGGTCTGCTTCCTGTATATAAGGAGAAGCTTTGAGAATGGTCTCTGGCCTATGGCACACTTGGACTCTGCATGTAGCCATGTGATTGCTCAGCAGCTTGCTATGCTCTGCCGACCTTGGGACTTACAACGGACTTAAATTAATGGTCTGCCATGTGGTTTGGTAACATCGGGACTGTGCCTTACTTGTCAACCTTGGGCTTATCAGCATCGGCAGCCAGCAGCTGTCTGAGTGAAGAAACGCCTCTAGCACCAGTGGACCGGGAGCAGGAGGCAGAGCTGGACCCCAAAGTTGAGGGGCTTTCACCCAGCCCCTAGAGCCTGGCACTTTGAACTTAGACTTAAAGCCTCCAAATTATAAGAATAAACTCCCGTTTGTTAAGGCCATCCCATTTGTGGTGTATTTCTTGTCAGAGCGGCATTAGGTAACCAGAACAATTATTTTCCGCAAAATTTTACTTGTGTATGTACTAAGAAATAATGAAGAATCTGCAAAACACCACATAACATGGATGAACTTGGAAGACATTATACTGAATGAAATAAGTCAATCACAGAAGGACAAATATGTATTAGTCCACTATTGTAAAAAGTCAAGGAAAGGTTTATATATGAAAGAAAACTTTTTTGGTTACCAGGGATGGGAGGGGAGAGGAGGGAAAATCCTAGATAGGTTTAGAATGATATATCTATATCTATATAGATATAAACTAAATATTTTTGGTGTTTTTTTCTAGGGGTGGGAGCGAAGGGAAGGGGGAAAGGTTTTTGTTTTATTTTCAGGGCACTGAGTTTGAGTTTATGCTAATGGTGGTAGAATATTTTGGAAAACGATGACAATAGTGGTGGCACAACATGAAAAATGTCATCAATGTCCCTGAGCTGTAAATGTGGAAGTTGTTATGTTGGTGAATATCTTCGTATATATGTTTCTACCACAACAGAAGTAAAAAAATAAATAAACAAACAAATAAATAATTTGCATATGATATTAATGATATTGTTTGATAATTTCTACATTCTGTTAGATCACCTTTCTTTAGAATGGGCACAAATATCGATATCTTGCAGTCAATTGGCCAGGTAGCTGTCTTTCCAAATTTCCAAATTTCTTAACACAAGTGCCTCTGGTGCTGCATCCATTTTGTTGAAATATTTCAATGGGCATTCTGTCAATACCTGCAGCCTTGTTTTTCGCCTATTCCTTCAATACAGCTTGGAATTCTTCCTTCACTACCATTGGTTCCTGCTCATACGCTACCTCCTGAAATAGCTGAATCAACCAGTTCTTTTTGTATGGTAAGTCTGTGTATTCCTTCCATCTTCTTTTGATGCTTCCTGCATCATTCAATATTTTGCCCACAGAATCCTTTATTGCATCTTGAGGCTTGAATTTTTTCTTCAGTTCTTTCAGCTTGAGAAATGCCAAGTGTGTTCTTCCCTTTTGGTTTTCTAACTCCAGGTCTTTGCACATTTCATTATAATACTTTGTCTTCTTGAGCTGCCCTAAATCTCCTGTTCAGCTCTTTTACTTCATCATTTCTTACATTTGCTTCAGCTACTCTCCATTCAAGAGCAAGTTTCAGTCCTTTCTTCCTTTCTTGTTTTTTTTAATGATCATTTGCTTCCTTCATGTATGATGTTTTTGATATCTTCCAGTACTTATCTGGTTTTTGGTCATTAGTGTTCAGTGTGTCAACTCTATTCTTCAGATTGTCTTTAAATTCAGGTGGGATATACTCAAGGTCATATTTTGGCTCTCATGGAGTTGTTTTAATTGTCTTCAGCTTCAACTTGAACTTGCATATGAGCAATTGATGGTCTGTTCCACAGTCAGCTCTTGGCTCTGTTTTCACTGAAGATACTGAGATTCTCCATCGTCTCTTTCCACAGACGTAGTTGAGCTGACTCCTGTATATTCCATCTGATGAGGTCCACATGTATAGCTGCCATTTATGTTGTTGAAAAAGGCAATCACAATGAATAAATCATTGGTCTTGCAAAACTCCATCATTCAATCCCCAGCATCATTTCTATCATTGATGCCATATTTTCTAACTAATGGTGTATCTTCTTTGTTTCCAACTTTTGTGCTGCAATCACTAGTAATAATCAATACATCTTGATTGCATGTTCAGTCAATTTCAGACTGCAGAAGTTGGTAAAAATCTTTAGTTTCCTTGTCTTTGGCTTTAGTGGTTGGTGTGTAAATTTGAACAACAGTAGTATTAACTGGTCTTCCTTGTAGATGTATGGATATTATCCTATCACTGATAGCATTTTACGTCAGGACAGATCTTGAAACATTCTTTTTGACGATGAATGAGACACCATTCCTCTGTAATATGTCATTCCCAGCACAGTAGACCATATGTTTGTGTGACTCAAACTGGCCAATACCAGTCCATTTCAGTTCACTAATGCCTAGTATATCGGTCTTTATGTGCTCCATTTCATCTTTGAAAACTTCCAATTTTGCTAGATTCATATTTCGTACATTCCATGTTCTCAATTATTAATGGATGCCTGCAGCTGTTTCTTCCCATTTTGAATCGTGCCACATCAGCAAATGGAGGTCCCTGAACCTTTACTCCATCCACATCATTGAGGTTGATTCTACTTTGAGGAGGCAGCTCTTCCCTAGCCATATTTTGACTACCTTCCAACCTGAGGGGCTTATCATCCAGCATTTTATCAGACAGTGTTTCAGGGCTATTTATCAAGTTTGCCAGTAATATATCAGACAGTGTTTCACCCCTATTCATAAGATTTTTACTGGCCTATTTTTTCAGAAGTGGACAGCTCCGTCCTTCCCAGTCTGTCCTAGTCTGGAAGTTCCACTGAAACCTGTCCCTAATGGGTGACCCTGCTGGTATTTGAAATACCGGTGGCATAGCTTCTAGCCTCACAGCAACATGTGAGCCACCACAGTACAACAAACTGGTGGTGTCTTATATGGTTGCTATGAATCAGAATCAACTTGACAGCAATGGGTTTTGGGTATTTTATAGGCATTTCCCCAGAAATAACTATTATAGTGTTTATTGCCAATGGTAACAATTGAATGTTTGCAAAAACGGCAAGGAGGCACATATTCTGACCTCCTAGAACCCCACAAGTGGAAGGCAGAATCACCATCAATAGCCCAAGGCCTATTACTGCAAGGCCAGACATGCTGCCTCCCTCCAGCCCTTTCTCCAACCATTCCTCCCAAAGCACCCCCACCTCTCTCCTGGGTTCGATGATTTGCTGCACAGGCCACGTAGAACTCACAGATTATGGTGTTTATTAGGGAAGCACCAGACTACAATTCAAGTTCAGAAAAAAAAAACTCTCAGTCTCTCTCCCAGGCCACCATCTCTCAGCCAAGTCTCTCACAGTCTCTCCCCTAGCAGTGCATGCCCCTCGGTGTCTTACTCGGCAATGCATGTCTCTTGCGTCTCTTTCCCAGCAGCACATGTCTCTTTCAGGAGTGCGTGTCTCTTTCAACAGCACGTCTTCCTCAATCAGCAGTCTGAGAGAGTTCTGCCTCTAGGAGGCCTCCTTTTGAGCTTGGCAGAGTGGCCAAACTAGCCAATCATAGCATCAGAACTCTAAGCACCTGAGAGAGAACCTCCCATAACATTGTGTTGTGCCACGTCCAACAGAAATAACCCAGGTGGGTAACATTTACAATCAGGAGCTCCTCAGTTGCTCATTCCACGACTGAGTTTACAATGACTTATGGGTAGAAAAGCCATACTAAGTAATTTACTACACTGCAGCATTGAAGCAAAAATTAGTGTTTCGAAAATCTTGTATCTGACACCATGAACTTGGTATCTTCCCAATGTTTTCAAGACTACTTTTGATGAGATCAATGGTGATTTTTAGATAAAGGAATGCGCCAGCATTTGGAAAATCTGTATAATTCAGTGAAACAATATTTTCCAAATGACTAATGCATTAGAAAATAACTATTCAAAGTACAAGACAGACCAATGGATTTTAAGGTAACAGTATGAAATCTGCATTGCTATGATTTCAGATTCCGCATTGTAATTAGTCTTTAGTAAAATACCACCTGTTGAGTTTTGGTGTAGTAACATAGAACAATATCCACATAATTATCTAAAAAGGTTATGAAAATATCCCTCCCTTTTCCAACTATACACTTGTGAAATGCCAGATTTTCTTCATATGCTTCAACCAAAACACTATATTGTAATAGAATGAATACAGAAGCAGATATGGAAACCTACTGATATTCTATTAAGGCAGACATTAAAGAGATTTATAAACACGTAAAACAATAGCATTATTCTAATTTTACTTTTGTTTTGGAAAATATAGTAATTTTTTATATAAATATGCTAACATCATTGTTATCTAAAAATAAATAAATGTTTTAAAAACACATCAGTGGCTATTTCTAATATGGTAAATATTGCTAGATTTAGCTCATATAAACAAAAATTCTTTGAGTCTTCAATTTTTAAGATGATAAGAGAGTACAGAGACCAAAAAGTTTAAAAGCAGTTGGTCTAGTACATGAGTCTAGTTTTAACTTGCATTTCTTTGATTATCAGAGAACTGAACAAATTATATTGCTTTTGGTTATTTCTCCTTCCTCTATTGTGAATGATCTGATCTTTCCCTTGGTTGTCAGTTTTCGTAATGAGATGTTCATCTTTTTCTTATTAATTTATACCATTTCATTATATATAAGGATACATATTCCTTATTTGTCAAATAAATTATAAATATTATCCTTAGTAATAAATAATTTAAAACTAATTTTAATGAAACTGTTTATGAAAGTATATAGGTATAGAAAATAAGTACTATTTATCGATCAATAATGCTCAAGTCAATTAGACACTGTCAAACTATTCCTGAAAACTTTTAATCAGGCACATTGCAATTCTCTCTCCAGATTTACCTCACTGACAATGGCTCCCAGTTTCAATTTGAGATTAACTTTTACTTTTTTTTTTTCAACTTTTTATTGTGATTTGGGTGAAAGTTTATAAAGCAAATTGGTATTTCTTTAAATAATGGATACACATTTTATATTGTGACATTGATCACAATCCCCACAGTGTAATAGCATTCATTCCACTTCCTCCCTATGTTTATTGGTTCCCTTCTTCCCTTTAGGAGCTCTGGTGGCATAGTGCCTAAGGCATTTGACTGCTAACCAGAAGCTGGTGGTTCAAACTCACCATGCCACTCCTTGGAAGGAAGACAGGGCAATCTACTTCTAGAGAGATAGTACCTCAGAAACCCAAGGAGGTATTGCTATGAATTGGATCTGACTCGATGGCAGTGAGTTTGGTTTGTGTTTTTTTTGCTCTTGTACTATGATTTTTGTTTCTGTTTAAATGGTGGGTTGAAATACATATTTCTTATTGGCCGTCTTAAGACACCACTCATGATTATAGACAGGAATAAGCTAATTGTGAAGAGACTTGGGAAAAGGTGCTTTCAAAACATTTCTATAAGATTATGATGACAGAAGTAATAGAGCAGAGGAAGCTGCAGGCCTCACCTATAAGACTGGAAGGATGTAAGTGGTCTGCAACAACTTCTGACAACGTCTGGAGTTGTTAGAGTTAGCAGGTACAAGGGAGTACAGCAATAGACTTAAGAATTGGGGTGTTAACTGAAGCTTGTATATAAAACAGTTGACCTTACTTTATGCATCTGCATGCCCCCTTATAGGCAAGATGGCTGTCAAAGCAAAGGTACCAGATATCAACACCAAGCCAAAAACAGAAGTGCTGCTAGAGAAGGGAAATGCTAAGTCCCCTAAGGCAAGTGTTGGCACCTCAAAGGAAAGCACTTGTGGGTTCCCTGCACTCTCATTCCACAGGTAAGTATTAGGCTAAGCACCCAGAGCTCCTAAGCAAACTTCTGGTTTAGGGGCGAGATCAAGTAGGAAACAGACTCATACACAATAGCAAGAAAAACCAAACCAAACCAAACCAAACATACTCTACACTGTCTTCAATCTTAAATACACATCAACAACCAAGGTTTAACATGTATGTGGAAGACCATCAAAATGAAGACAAAAGTAAAAACTGCAAAAATAATTCTGAAAGCAAAGCAAATAATGAAAAGAGGAGAAGCACAAATACACAAACCTCTAATTACTATATTCAGAGATATTAAAAAATATATTTAATCCATAAAACAAGAACAGTGCAAAATAAAGTTGGACTATTCTGAGAAGAAGAAAGAGCCTAAACAGTAGAAAGATGACAGCAAAATATACAAAGTGAACAGAAGGGGTAGAAAGTAAAATTAAGGCAATTTTCCCAAATGTAAAGATGGAAAATGAGAGAAAAATGTTATGAGGCATTAAGAGTCAATTTGGGAAATCTAACATTTGACTAATAAGGGTCTCCCCAAAGAAAACAGATTGGGGTGGTGGTAGTGAAGAGGAGGAAGGAAAATATCAGAACTAAAAGAACAAAATGAATTAAAGATACCTACAACTGGACACGGGAGCTCTGGTAGCGTACTGCCTAAGGCACTTGACTGTTAACCAAAAGGCTGGAGATTCAAACCCACCAGCCACTCCTTGGAAGGAAGACTGGGCAATCTACTTCTGTAGTGATACTGCCTCAGAAACCCAAGGAGGGGTTGCTATAAGTTGGGTCCAACTTGATGGCACATAACAACAACCACAACACAGCTGAACACATCCTTGTGAATGATTATATCACTAAGATTAAAGGATAGATCTTAAACATTTCTATGGAATGAAAATATACCAAAACACATTGCTATTAGTTGATTCCGACTCACAGTGACCCTGTAGGACAGTGTAGAGCTGCTCCATAGGGTTTCCAAGGCTGTAATCTTTATGGAAGCAGACTGCTTCACCTTTCTCCTGCTGAATGGCTGGTGGGTTGGAACCATGGGCTTTTGGTTACCAACCAAGTGCTTTAATCACTGTGCCACTGGAGCTCCTATGGTATAAAAATGTTGTTGTTGTTGTTTTTGCTGTCGAGTCGGCCCCGACTCATAGAGACCCCTCCTTGGGTTTCCAAGGCAGTATCACTACAGAAGTAGGATTGCCCAACCTTCCTTCCGAGGAGTGGCTGGTGGGTTTGAACCACCAGCCTTCTGGTGAGCAGTCAAGTGCCTTAGGCACTATGCTACCAGAGCTCCTATGGTATAAAAATGTTGTTGTTGTTATGTGCCGTCAAGTTGGCCCCAACTCATAGCGACCCCTCCCTGGGTTTCCGAGGCAGTATCACTACGGAAATAGATTGCCCCATCTTCCTTCTGAGGAGTGGCTGGTGGATTTGAACCGCCAGCCTTCTGGTTAGCAGTCAAGTGCCACTATGCTACCAGAGCTCCCATGGTATAAAAATAGGACACTTAAAAAGAGATAGGTGTTCCAAAGTTTTGCAGTTCGAACCCACCAGCTGCTCCACAGGAGAAAGATGAAGCAGTCTGCTTCAGTAAAGCTTTCTAGCCTTGGAAACCCCATGGGACAATTCTACTCTGTCCTGTAGGGTTGCTATGAGTCAGAATGGACTTTATGGCAGATTTGGTTTTGGTTAAAAAAGGGATAAAACAATCTTAATACATATCTGAATCACTGAATGTTAGAAAATAGTGGGGTTCTGAGGAAAATTTATTTTTAACTAAGAATAGCACATTCTCTTATGGATGGAACTGTGTCCCTGAAAAGATATGTTGAAGCCCTAGCCCCTGGTACCTGTAAACATGACCTTCTTTGGATAGAGGGTCTTAGAGGATGTTTTCAATTAACATGAGGTCATGTTAGAGTAGGGTGGGCCTTAACCCAATCTAAGCAGTGCCCATATAAAAAGGAGAAGTGGCACAGAGAGGCAGATAGAGGGAAAACTGTCATGTGACCACTAAGTTACGCTATAGCTGCATAACTTTAAAGGAGCACCTGGAACTACTAGAAGTTGTGAGAGAAAAAAAAGAATTTTCCTCCTAGAGCCTTCAGAGAGAATGGAGCCCTGTTCACACCCTGAATTCAGACTGGTAGATTCCAGAATGGCTACACTATGAATTTCTGTTCTTATTAAGCCGCCTGGTTTGTGGTAGTATGTTATTGCAGACCAGGAAACTAATATACTTAGTCAAAAAATAACCAAATGTAAGGGATCCAAAAGCAACCAGCCTAATCCTTGCTCACTGAGGTACTATAGCCTACCTGGGGTGGCTCAAACCATGAGGTAAACCTCTTTTATAAATTTCTCTGATCTAGATTAGACTGTGGCAAGAGAAGTTTTACCACCAAATTCAGATTTGACTTTCACTTATCTTATAAACTGGTCATAACCAAGGGCATAATCATTGAAATTCAGTCCTGGTTTTGCTTACCGTCATCACATATGTGGTGAACTTGATTTGCAAGACTGCAGCTCAGTTCCCTTCATGACTAATCATCAGATTCCAGGCACACCCTCCTTTCCTTTTGACTTGAATGAACTGTTGAGACCATCACTTCTTTCTTTCATTGCTTGTTCTCTGCCTATGCCAAATGAACTCAATATTTAGACCAAACCCCTTTGAGGTAGCATATCTTTAGGAAATTGATTGCTCCATCTTCCTTCCCTGGAGTGGTTGATGGGTTTGAACCACCAACCTTCTGGTTAGCAGTCAAATGCCTTAGGACCTACACCACCAGAGCTCCTTCCTCTAGACTTAGGAGCTCCACATATTCTATCATTGCTCTTTCTATCCACAAACTTTACCTTTAATTTGCTTACATGTTTATTTCTCCAACAGATTTTAGTTCTCTGAGGGAAAAAGACCAGCTTTTTAATCTATTACCTCCAGCAGTTATCATAGTGGTTTGCAATATGGGAAACTGTTACTTTTTTTTTTTTTTTTGTTAAACAAGACTTGACTGGGTTTTTGGTTAAAATTTACACAGCATGTTAGGTTCCTATTTGACAATTCCCACACAAATTGTTCAGTGACATTAGTTACATTTATCACAACGTCTCAACATTCTCTTTGTGTTCAGTTGTTCCACGTCCAGTACTCTTATTTACCTGTCCTCTTATCTTTGCTTTTGAGTAATTGTTAACCTGTTATTCTTGATTGAAGACACCTTCAAGAGCTGAGGAAGTTTTCCAGATGTGTTGGAGGAAATCAGCAATCCTCCCTGCTCCC
This sequence comes from Orycteropus afer afer, assembly GCF_000298275.1. NCBI lineage: Eukaryota > Metazoa > Chordata > Mammalia > Tubulidentata > Orycteropodidae > Orycteropus > Orycteropus afer. The sequence goes on from NW_006921659.1 coordinate 1,666,325, forward strand.
TTCAGTGTCCTAGGCTTCTTCCAATACCAAGTAAACAGGAGTCAGTGTTAACTTTCCTTACTTGAAGTAAAATTGACCATTCCCTCCTTTTCGCTCCTACTGAATGTAGTACTTAAATCCTATCCTAGTACCAATCACGTTTAAATTTTTAACCTGAGAATCTGAGAAACTATGCACGCAATAATGGATCAATATACATAATGGTTAAAGAGACTTTCTGAAACATTCTAGAACCTCATGCATCCAAAATCAAAATCAAACACACTGCCACTGAGTCAATTCCGACTCATAGCGACCCTATAGGACAGTGTAGAACTGCGCCATAGGGTTTCCAAAGCTGTAAATCTTTATGAAAGCAGACTGTCTCATCTTTCTCCCGCGGAGCGGCTGGTGGGTTTGAACCGCTAACTTTTATTGATTAGCAGCCGAATGCTTTAACCACTACCCCACCAGAGCTCCTCACCAACATGCACAGGCCACATAAAATCCTTTTCAATCCAACCAAAACGATCGTTTTTAAAACGCTGCATTTTCTAAGCACTTCAACTGTTCTTAGATGACTTTAGTTTGACTACCAGAACCGCGTTTGTTGCGGGTGGGGGTAGGGGACAGGATTGTCTACAGCGCCAAGAAAAGAACCAGGCTCAAAAGTTACTTGTTTTCCTCACATCAATGCAGGAGCTAAGAAACTGCTGACGGTTCAGCATTTGAAATAAGGTGCTTGCATAGTAAAGAGGAAAGATTAACCTATCAGGAAGAACCAAGCACAACCAATTACCAATCAAAAGCGGGAAAGAAGCCAAAAACTGGGGACACCCACGTACCAATAAGGACGTCACAGTCTCCGCCAATGAGTGGCCGGATGGGGGCGGGGCAACAAGAGGACCAATTGCCATACAAAACAAACAACAATCCACAGTACAACTGCTCCATGACCACAGTCCTCGCTTTTCAAACGCCTGGAGCTCAAGGCGCTTGTTAGGTACTTTCCTTCCACTCTCCTCGCCTGGACAGAGTGGAATTCCTTCCTCCTACCAGAACAGGGGCTTTCCTCCACTAGCTCCATAGATTCTCAGAAAGCACACTGCAACTTCACGTTTTACAACCTTCACAGGAACTGGGAGACTAGGAATACCTAAGGGGCGTGGCGGCTCAGTGCGCAGGCGTGCATGCCCTGTGGGGGCGAGGCTGTGAAGGCCCAAGGCAATCTGGGAGTTATAGTTCTCACGTTAGCAAAACTTTCACCAATTCTCAGGCCTCCAGGACTACATTCCCCAAGAGCCTCCGCGACCTCAGGGCGGGAGGGTTGGTTCGTTAATGAGCTCGAGGAAGCCGCGGCGCGGCCCACCAGGTTCCAAAACAAGGAAATGAAGAAGGGAGGCGGGACTGGGGGTGCCTGCGGGAGCCGCCGCCGCCGCCGCGGAGGAGGAGGAGGAGGTGGAGGAGGTGGCTGCCGCGGCCGCCGAGGAGCCCCTTGCTGAAGGCTGATCGCGGAGCGGCGGTCGGCGCGCGCGCGCGCGCCCAAGAGGCGGCTGTTGGAGAAGTAGAGTGGCGGCCGCGGGGGGAGGAGGAGGAGGGACTGAGCGGCGGCGGCCCCCGCGTCCCGGTGCCTCTATGGGGGAAGCAGACAATGGATTATGATTTCAAGGCGAAGCTGGCGGCGGAGCGGGAGCGGGTGGAGGATTTGTTTGAGTACGAAGGGTGCAAAGTGGGACGCGGCACCTACGGGCACGTCTACAAGGCGAGGCGAAAAGATGGGTAAGAGCAGGGGCGGGGGTAGTAGGGTCGCTCGGGTCCTCGCCCCTCCGGCGACCTGGCGGGATGGTTGGGTCGGAGCCCAATCGGACCATTCCAGAGGGGCCAGGCGGAGATGGTTGCGGGGCCATGTCCCAGGGCGGACTCTGAGGGACGCTCCTTCTGTTCGTCCCCCCCCCCCACGGTTCCGTCGCGCCCCTCGAGTTCCAGCGGCGCAGCCCTGTAGGGGGCCGTCGGTCCCATCCCGAAGGGCGCGCTCCACATGCTGGGAGCAGGCGGCGACACCAGTTGGGACCTCGGGTAGAGGTGGAGTTTCTGTGGTCTGGTCTCCTGGGAAGAAGCAGAGGGCGGAGAGAGCTCCGCCGAGGAGTTGCCACTCCAGCCCTGTGACGGTGGTTGTAGAACTTCCAATCGGCTGAGCCCCTCCCGGGGGCGGCGGTTTGAAACCTCGCCGCGGAGCCGGTCGGGCGGCTGAACGCCAGTCTCTCGAGTGTGACCCGAGGGGCACAGTAGTACTAGACCTCCGCCCCTGGAAACTGCCTGCCGTAGTTGGCCCCTCGCAAGGGTACTCGATCCCTCCTCACTAGCCCCTGATTTCACATTCTAATTCTGAGTTCTGCACTTTCCCTCGAATGTGGGACGTCCTGAGACCTGAACTGTATTTTGCCTTCAAGAACTTAAGAGGTGTCTGAGGTTGTCTGGCACCTCTTTTCTTCCCATCTTGGGTATTCTCATGTCCTCCACTCCATCCTCTGCCAGAGGTTGACTGGGCACCCAGATTATCAAGAACAGAATACGGAGTGACATAGAGCTGGGCCTGAACCTTTGTTTTCCTTGGAGTTAAGGGAGAACCATAGGAGCCCCTTGGGAATCCCCTACCGAATGTTCTCTTGGAAGACGAGCTGGATAATCTATTACGGATAGTTAGTTCTAAGTTCCTGCTGCAGGACAGGTGGAACCAGCTCTCGGTGAAGGTTGGATTAAAACCAGTTGTAATCACACGTCCCATTCTTGCAGGAATTCCCCTTCCCCAGGGTTCGGGGAAGCGGGGGTACTCGAATCGAGTTCGGAATTTACTCGATGGCAGTAGATTTCTGCTTGATACGCTTCGACTCTTTAAAAACAGTCAAACTGTAAAGAAGAGAGTTTTAGGATCGCAGCGGTTTCTGAATAAACTGATTATCAACCCATTGACGTTAGTAAGATTTGAAAGGCTGTTTGGCTTCGCAAGCTGTCATAATTTGATATGGCTGGTTTATGAAATAGGACCACAGTAGGTAGATGTGAGGGTGTGTGCGCGCGCACTTGTGCGCTAATTTCGTAAAGAGAAAAACAATGTTTTATTGTAATGTTTTGGAGACATTTGCTATCTCCTCCCCCGTTTAGATGTGGGCTATTGGTGTCAAGAATTATGATTCTCCATACAAAAATTTCAGAAGTTTTTCTGTAAAAGTACGTTGAAAATTCGAAGTATGCAAATGTCAGGGATTATTATTCTAGGTCCCCCCCCCCCCCCTTATGTCTGAACAGGCCGGATAGTACTCAGTTGTTTGTAAACTCTCCTAATTCTTTTAGTTAATCACCAGGTGTTCTTGAATGAGTGTCATGGAATGTATGTGAGGTACTATAATTAACTTGTATTTTGTTGAAATATCCACTCTGCTTGTTATACTGGTATTCCCGTGGGAGTATTATCGAATATATTTAGGGAAAGCACATCAAGTTTTTCTGTTTGTGCATTGGTGTTACAAAGTAAATCAAAGTGGTTCTTTTCATACTCATGCCAACTTTGTAATATATTTGATCTAGAATTTTTAAATGTATTAAAACTTTTTTTTTGGTTAAAATACCTTCGTTTTAACAGACAATTTATGAGAAAAGTTAAAAAATTTGCTTCTGAATTGTATTTGAGGAGCATGGGTTTACAGCAACAAAAAACACCCAATAATTTAATTGCTGTATTCTTTTTGAGTATTTTTCCCTTCTAATAAAGTTACTGTTCAAATACACATCCTTCTTGAGTGAAATTTATTTGATTAGAAGTAATAAAGCTGCTTTAGTAGAGAAAGATGCTTCCATCACATCTGATCGCTTTATCTTCAACATAAGCTTTTTGAAAATTTTTGTGGTGAACTTTTGACATTTGAAAGCATTTGCTTATCATAAAAAACATGTAAGAAAAACTGCAATAAAGTTTTTTTTTTCTTTGGACCAAGAGGCTGGTGAGATTTGAAGCTTTATAGTAAACACATCTCTTGTGGGTTGGTAGTGGGATTAATTTTATGTGCATTGTTGTTGTTGTTGTTATGTGCTGTTGAGTCGGCCCCGACTCATAGTGACCCCTCCTTGGGTTTCCGAGGCAGTATCACTACGGAAGTAGGATTGCCCAACCTTCCTTCCGAGGAGTGGCTGGTGGGTTTGAACCGCCAGCCTTCTGGTTAGCAGGCAAGTGTCTTAGCCACTATGCTACCAGAGCTCCTTTATGTGCATTGATGGTAGCGATTTGAAAGAACAAAAAATTTGTAGTGTTTATTCTCAACTGATGGTGGTTTGTAAAGTAAAAGATTTTGTACTCAAATCATGGTGAATTACAGCTTAGCTATTTCCATTTTTAATTTGGTTAGTACAGAAAAATACACAGTGCTATTTTAGGGAGCTAGAGAGAACTTAATAGGCTGTGTTTTAACATACCATCCTGGTGTATAGAATGTAGTACATAACCAAAAAATTATTCAAGTCTTTAGAAGAAAACACTGGAAGAAGTAAAATAAAATGTCACTTATAAAAACCTTCTGTTTGTAGTTTAATACTTGTTGTTAGGTGCTGTCAAGTGATTCCTACTCATGGCGACCCCATGTGCAACGCAACAAAACACTGCCCAGTTCCGCATGCCATCCTCACGGTCCTTGCTATACTGCAGGCCATTATAGTTTAATGCTACAGTTCATAAAAGTTTAGAACTATTTCCCTTGAAATATGGCTTTCACTTTGGCCATGTTATACTGTACACATTTAAAACGTATACTGGAAATAAAAGATGTACATCTGAGTTTTCTGCCTTTGGTAAAAATATTATTTATTTCACCATTTTTTTTTTTTTGGAGAATCTTTTGACTCAACTATCCTTTTTTAAACATCAGGCTGAAATGTGTTTCTTGAAACAAGTTTGGAATGTTTGTAGACTTTTTAGTTTAGCAAGAATTAGTGCAATAGTTTTTCTTTCGACATTAGCAAAAAGTCACACAATTTATGGTTATAAATAAGACCATATTTTTCAAGTTGGAACTATTTTTTTTGTTTTGATTGATTAAGGAATATTGTTGAAAAATTCTTTTGTCAGTAAGAGTTCAGATAAACATGATTCCATAGGATAGTGTGATGGAAAACTTTTACCCCACAATACTACGATTCAACTTTGCAGGTATGATTAGTCTCTTGAACCACTCCGATAAAAGAATGCTCCTTGTTGGATATGTATGTATGTATTTATTTTTTGGATATGTGTTTTGAAAGTGAAATGGCTGACAGAGACATCTTACAGTTTTAGTTTTGCCTTAGGTCTTCAAATGAGTTGATGACTACATAACCTTAATTTGTCATGAAATTTTTCACAAATAAATATAGGTACACATAAGATAATAAGGTGATAACAGAAGATAACAGGAAACAGCCTGTTTTTGATGAGTTTTCACATTTAGTTAGTAATTAAAATAGAATTTCATATTTGCATTTTTAATGTAGGCCAGACAATTAAAGATATTATCAGTATGATAATAGCATTTTAAAACTTTCAAGAATTTTAGATCCTCTAGTTCTGTTTCCTCATTTTATAAGTGAGAAAAGCAGAGTTTTGAGAAGTTAATTGATATTCCCTAGATCTCAACCAAGACCAAGCCTGTAATCTAGATCTCTTTACTTTTCTTGCAATTTTTACTTGTTTTCTTCCTAATACAAGGTAAGAAAAAACATGGCCATGGTTAAGTCTAATGTTGATAATCTTATTATATGAACTTTTTCCATGCAAAGGATATTCAATACCAAAAAGTAGGGAAAAGGGAAAGTATCACGTGTGTGCGCATGCACTGCTGTGGAGTCAGATCCGACTCACAGTGACCCCTCCTTGGGTTTCCGAGGTGATATCACTACAGAAGTAGGTTGCCCAACCTTACTTCTGAGGAGCGGCTGGTGGGCTTGAACTGCCAGCCTTCTGGTTAGCAGTCAGATGGCTTAGGCACTATGCCACGAGAGCTCTAGCACATGTGAAGGATGTTTAAATAAAGCAGGAGTGTGGCATACAGATAGTACCACATGTATCTCCTTCTCTTCATCTTCACTGTTACTACTTTTGATCATCAACTCTGCTTTCCATAGTAACGTTTTAGGTCTCTACCATTAGTCTTTCCTCACTATAGTCCAAGATCCAAGTTGATGCCAGTGTTATTTCCTGCAAAAAACCCCCAATATTGTCATATATCTTCTTGGAAAACTGCATTCCCTATGATATATAAGATCAGATCCCATCTTAATTTCTTAGTTTAGCAGGTAAATTAGTTTGCACTCTGATTCAGAAGTCTTTTCTAGCATTTATACCTGCCACCATTTTTGTCTTTTTTTGAAGTGCACACAAGCCATATGCAGCATTGAACTGTTCATATTTTCTAGGATGTGCCAGGTTCTTTAATGTCTTTCTTCCTTTGTGTTATATTCAAACCAGAATGCCCTTGCCCTGCCATGACCTCCTAAGTCCTCTATCCCCACAAATCAGGCAAACTGCTCACTCAATTAGTTTTTTCCTAGAAGCTTTCCCTGTTCACTCATAGTGCCCATTAAGTGTGTACCCCTCTGTGTTCTTAGGTGTGTAATGTCACTTATGTTTTTAATCTAGCCCATAAAATATTAGCTGCAAAGGGTCTATATCATCATTCTGTCTTCACTTTGTTCAGAGTTAGACATACAATATACACTGAAAACATGGCTGAATTAAAAAAAAAAAAAACCCTCAAAACTGGTAAACATGTTCACTGATTTTAAAAGCAGATCAAAATACTTTTAAAAACTAGGTTTATTTACTTTAAAAGCAATGTTTTCAGTAAGTTTTTTAAAGTCTGAAATAGTGATGTTGCTTGAGATTGGTGGTTAAATATAGACATTTCTGTAGCACTAACTAGGTCCTTGGGAGCTCTGGTAGTGTAATACCTAAGGCATTTGACTGCTAACCAGAAGGCTGGTGGTTCAAACCCACCAGCCACTGCTTGGAAGGAAGGTTGGGCAATCTACCTCCGTAGTGATACTGCCTCAGAAACCCAAGGAGGGGTCGAAGTGAGTCATAACTAGGTCCTACCAGTTTGCTATAAGTTGGAATTGACAGCATTGGGTTAGGTCTAGTATATTTTTTCTAAGGAACTGCTACTTTTCAAGGCATTTTATAATTTTTTTTTTATTTGGGTGAAAGTTCACAGAGCAATTCATTTTCCATGCAACAGTTCCTATACGTTTTGTTTGATGACATTGATTGCAATCTCCATAATGCAACAGTTTTCTTCCCACTTGTGGTTACCTCTTTCCTGTCTCCTCCTTTCCTATGCATTCCTCTGAGCTTTCTCTCTGTGTAAATACTGCTGTTTCTGATCTCCCATGGTTGATGTTCTAAGGAGTATACCTCCTTGGTGTAAATGTTCACCTTATATGCCTGTCTGTTGTTTGGCTGGAAGCCACTGGAGTGAGTTCAATTCCAAGCCCAAAGGGTGACTAGGGGCCATAGTCTTGGAGGTTTCACCAGTTTCTATCAGAACAGTAAGCCTGGCCTTTTTTTTTTTTAATGATTTTGAGTTTTGTTCCACATTTTTCTCCCACTCTATCCAAGATCCCCTATACTGATCCTTTCTGTGTGATTAACAGTGGTAGCCAGGCACCATTTTGTTCTTCTGGTCTCATGGTCATGTAGGCTGAGGTTCACATGGTCCACTAGTCCTTGGACTAATTGTTTCCATGTGTCTTCACTCTGGATGAAGAGAGACCAATTGTTACATCTAGATGGCCACTTTAAGCTTGTAAGTACCCAGTCTTTACTCACCAAAGTGGGAAGTAGAACAATATTTTTGTGTAGTATGTTATGCCACTTGAGTTGATGTCCCCCATGACCATGGTCCCAAGCCCATAGGCCCAACAGCTCATTCCCTCAGGGTAGTCGGCTTAGCTAAGCAGTTATAATTTTGCCCCCATTAAGTTCTATTCATATGGACATTCTTATAGCACATACATATATGTGTATAGGGATATTGTCTGCCAAACTTACATATAGTTGTGGGTCTGTTCCCTTTTGCCTAGGCATACCTGGTCATTAAGCCTGGCTACTTAAGTATCTGCCCATAGATTAATGTTTGTTATTACTGATAATGCAGTATTGTGTATGTAAAAGTGTTTCTTTGTTGTTGTCGCCTGTACCTCTTATGCACCTCTCCGTGTCTTCCTTTTCCTTAGTGTTACTGTGCTGGCCACTCTCTTGGTGTGTTGTCTTTCCCTTCACCCAAATCCACACTTGTCTCTTGTCTAGCAATTTTTCTCCTTTCCCCTCCCATCCCTGGTAACCAGCAAAGAAAGTTTCCTTCCATATATAAACCTTTCCTTGACTTTTTACAATCGTGAACTAATACAGTATTTGTCCTTCTGTGATTGACTTACTTCACTTAGCGTAATGTCCTCCAAGTTCATCCACATTATATGAGGTGTTCTGTGGATTCTGCATTATTCTGTAGTGTTCCATTATACTCCATTGTGTGTGTATACCATAGTTTGGTTATCCGTTCTTCTGTTGATGGGCACTTGTGTTGTTTCCATTTCTTTGCTGTTGTGAATAGTGCTGTGATGAATATGGGTGTGCATGTATCTATTTGTGCCCTGGCTCTCACTACTTTAGGATATATACCTAGTAATCGGATTGCAGGATCAAATGGTATTTCTGTTTCCCACCTTTTAAGGAATTGCCATACCGATTTCCACAGTGGTTGTGTCATTTTACAGTCCCACCAGCATTTCTTTTAATAGATATTGCTAAGGAACATAGGCGAATTATTTTGAGATAGTAAGCATTTTTTCCCTCTTATAGCAGCCATTTTAGAATTGCCAGACTATAGTAATCTGTCTTGTGTGCTTTTACTAGCTGTTTTATAGGATGCTTAGAAAATGTCAGCGTTCAGATCTTAGGAACTGTTATGCTACTATATATTTACATTACAAAATTATCTTTAGCACATAATAAGTGGCGGTTGGTTTGATTTTAATTAGTTCTTTTCTCCAACATAAACATTTAAATACTTTTGATCCCTAAAAGAGCCTGGGTAGCACAGTGGCTGAGCACTCAGCTGCTAAATGGAAAAGTCACTGGTTTGAATTCATGCACCTCTCTGCAGCAGAAAGATAATGGCAGTCTGCTTCTGTAAATATTTACAGGCTTGGAAATCGTATGGGGCAGTTTTACTCTGTCCTATAGGGTTGCTGTGAGTTGAAATTCACTTGATGTTAATGGGGTTTTGACCCCCAAGAGAAAGAAGTGTTGTTTTCAGTGAACTTTGGAGCAGTAGTCAGCAAACTTTCTGTAAGGAGGCAGATAGTAAATTCTTTAGGTTTTGTGGGCCATGTGTATCATTTCTGTCCCAGTTACTTTGCTGTTGGAGTGCCAAAGAAGCTGTAGACGTATATAGATGAATACTAATGAGCATGGCTATATTCCAATAGAACTTTATTTACAAAACAGGTGGTGGGCTGGATTTGGCTGAAGTTTGCTGACCCTTGGTCTATAGTAACGAGCTCCAAAAAAACTTCCTGTGATGAAATGTTCTGCATTGTGCTGTCCAGTGTGGTAGCCACTACTACATGTAGCTATCGAGTGCTTGAAATATGGTTAGTGTGATGGAGAAATTGAATCTTTTATTTTATTTAATCATAATTACTTAACATTAAATTAAATGGCCACATGTAGCTATTGTTGTAAGTTGCCCTTGAGTCCGTTCCAACTCATGGTGACCCTGTGTATAACGGAACAAAATGTTGCCTGGTCCTGTGCCATCTCATGCTTGTCGGTATGTTTGAGTCCATCATGTGGCTGTTGAGTCAGTCCGTCTCACTGCAGTTTTCTTTGATTTACAGTGATTCTCTATCAAACATGATGTTCTTTCCTAGCTATTGATCTTTTTTTTGATAATATCTCCAAAGTAAGTGAGATGTAATCTCTCCATCCTTGCTTCTAAGGAACAACATTCTTTTATTTAAGACTGATTAGTTAGTTCATTCTTTGGGCAGTCCACAATATATATTCAGTATTCTTCGTAATACAATTTGAATACATTGATTTTGTCTTCATTTTTCCATTACCTAGCTTTCACATGGGAGCTCTGGTGGCGTAGTGCCTAAGGCATTTGACTGCTGACCAGAAGGCTGGCAGTTCAAACCCACCAGCTACTCCTCAGAAGGAGGGTTGGGCAACCTACTTCCATAGTGATACTGCCTCAGAAACCCAAGGAGGGGTCACTATGAGTCAGATCCGACTCCACAGCAGTGAGTTCACATGCTTTCACATGCATTTGAGGCAGTTGAAAAGACCATGGCTTGGGTCAGGTACAGCTTAGTTGTCACAGTGACATCTTTCCTTTTTAAAACTTTGAAGAGGTCTTTTGCAGCAGATTTGCCCAATGCAAGGTAGAACCCTGGTGCGGTAGTGGTTAAGCTCTCCATTGCGAACTGAAAGGTTGGTTGTTTGAGCACATCAGCAGCTCCATGGAAGGTGTGGCATTATGCTTCTGTAACAATTACATTGTTGGAAACCCTACGGGGTGATATTATTCTGCCCCGTAGGGTTGCTGTGAGTTGGAATTGAATCGATGGTAATAGGTTTGGGTTTTTGGTTTGGTGCTTTTTATGGTTAAAGAGGTATGCCAACCTGGCTGGATTATGATTCTCAGCGATTTGACAGTTAAAATGGTTTGCATTTATGTAATTATATAATCTCCTCCATGATGAGACTTGCTATGACCAGCCAGTCAGTTAAAAGGGAGTTTCTTTGGGTGTGGCCTGCAGCCAATATACATGGACATTATGGCAAAGTTCTCTGGCTTTTTGCTCACTTTGTATACTGGATTTGGCTTATCACCATCTGACCTCTAGTTCTTGGAACTTGAGCTAGCTGCCTGCCATATTGTCTGCTGATGTTATAATTTGTTAGCCTCTGCAACCCATGCCAGCAGCTTGCTGTTTCACTTTCCAATCTTGGATTCATCAGCCTCTGTAGCCTGTGAGCCAGTATCCTGCCATCCGACCTGTCAGTCTTGAGTTTGTCGGCCCCTGCAGCTACATGAGTCAGGAGAAGCCTCTTGCTGGTGTTTGATGCATGGACTTAGGACTTGCCAACCTCTACAACAATGTGAGCTGTTTCCTTGAGATAAATGTATCAATTGCTCACTGCCATTGAGTCAGATCTGACTCATAGCGACCCCTCCTTGGGTTTCCAAGGCAGTATCTCTAGGGAAGTAGATTACCCAATCTTCCTTCCAAGGAGTGGCTGGTGGCTTTGAACCTCTAGCCTTCTGGTTAGCAGTCAGATGCCTTAGGGACTATGCTACTAGAGCTCCCAATCTCTCTGTATATAATAAATATATAAGCTTCACTGGTTTTGCTTCTCTAAAGAACCTAGCCTGAGATATTTGGTACTGAGAGTGGTTCTAAAGAAGCAAAATCGTAAGGATGAGTTTTCTAAATTTGTTCTCGTCTGACTAGGTTTAAAAGGCATTGATCACTCTGCCTCCATTAGTAAAGAGGGCACTGCTAGTCCATGCCATGAGGTGGCAATATTAATATGCACAGTATCACTACAGATCGACCAAGTGTTGGTGAGAAGTCAGAGTCTGGGTGATTGCATGTTTGATACTTTTCTACAATTTTGTCAGAATGAGAAATATAATGTAGCTAATTGGTTGGTCCTACTTATACATGCTTGGCATTTCTCAAGCTGAAAGAACTGAGGAAAAAATTTAAGCCTCGAGTTGTAATATTGAAAGATTCTATGGGCAAGATACTGAATGATGCAGGAAGCATCAAAAGAAGATGGAAGAAATACAGAGTCACTGTACCAAAGAGAATTGGTTGATGTTGCTGAGTGAAATAAGTCAATCACAGAAGGACAAATATAGTATTAGTTCATTGTTGTGGAGGGTCAAGGGAAGGTTGATATGTGGAGGGAAACTTTCTTTGTTGGTTGCCAGGAGTGGGAGGGAGTACTAAAAAAAAAAAAAAAAAAAAGTATTCACCCATGTCACTTTAGTTTTGTGGATTTCACTGTACATAAATTATATTTCAATAAAATTATTTTTTTAAAAAAAGGATTGGTCAATGTTCATCCATTTTTAGGAGGTGGCATATGATCAAGAACCAATGGTATTGAAGGAAGAAGTCGAAGCTGCACTGAAAGGATTGGCAAAGAACAAGGCTCCAGGAATTGACAGAATACCCATTGAGATGTTTCAACAAACAGATGCCCCACTGGAGGCACTCACTAAGTTATGCCAAGAGATTTGGAAGACAGCTACCTGGCCAACTGACTGGAAGAGATCCATATTTGTACCCATTCCAAAGAAAGGTGATCCCATAGAATGTGGAAATTATCAAACAATATCATTAATATCATATATATGCAAGTAAAATCTTACTGAAAATACTCAAAAACAGTTTCAGCAGTATATTGACAGAGAATGTTCAGAAATGCAAGCTGGATTCAGAAGAGGACGTGGAAGGAGGGATATTATTGCTGATGTCAGATGGATCTTAGCTAAAAGCCAAGAATACCAAAAAGATGTTTACTTGTGTTTTATTGACTATGCAAAAGCATTTGATTGTGCAGATCATAACAAATTATAGACAACATTGAGAAGAATGGGAGTTCCAGAATGCTTAATTTTACTCATGAGGAGACCCAGGAGGCTGTAGTTAGAACAAGGGGATACTGCATGGTTCAAAATCAAGAAGGGAGCGCATCAAGGTTATATTCTTTTACCATACTTGTATGCTCAACTTGTATGCTGAGCAAATAATCTGAGAAGCTGGATTGTATGAAGAAGAATGTGGCATCAGGATTAGAGGAAGACTCATTAACAACCTGTGATATGCAGACAACACAACTTTGCTGAAAGTGAGGATGACTTGAAGCACTTGCTGATGAAGATTAAAGACTACAGTCTGCAGTATGGATTACACCTCAATATAAAGAAAAAAAAAAAATCCTCACAATTGGGCCAAGAAACAGCTTCATGGTGAATGGAGAAAAGATTTTAGTTTTCAAGGATTCATACAACTTGGTTCTACAATCAACACCAATGGAAGCAGCAGTCAAGACATCAGACAATGTATTGCACTGGGAAAATCTGCTACAAAAGACCTCTTTCAAGTGATGAAGAGCAAACATGTCTCCTTGAAGACTAAGGTGTGGCTAACCCAAGCCAGGTATTTTCAGTCACCTCTTATGCATGTCTTATGCAAGGAAGACTGAAGAAGAGTTGATGCTTTTGAGTTGTGGTATTGGAGAAGAGTGCTAAGAGTACCACAGTCTGCTAAAAGCAGACTTCCTTCTGGAAGAAGTGCAGCCAGAATGCTCCTTGATGGAATGGCTAGACTTTGTCTCACATACTTTGGTCATGTTGTCAGAAGGAACAATTCCCTGGAGAAGGATATCATGCTTGGTATGGAGGGTCAGCGAAGAAGGGGAAGGCCTTCAATGAGATGGATGAGACAGTGGCTGCAATGATGGGCTTAGGTATAGCAAGGATCGTGGGGCTGGCCCAGCACCGGGCAGTGTTTCATTCATTCATATATGGGCTGTGTATATGATTGCTATGAGTCGGAGACATGAATCGATGGCACCTAACAACAACAATGACTTACACTAAACAAAGTGGTGAAAAAAAGAAATGAGCTCAGAGTTTCAGAGTTACAGCTGAAGTGCTACATAATAGATGACGAAGTTACCACTTGTGCTCTGAAAGAAAGCCTTATTTCTGGTAGTAACAGAGCTGATATCGCCAAAAACTAAACACAGTTTTATTGTAAGAATGACTGAGGTGCAACGCTAATTGAATTGCCAAACTTGAATGGTGTCTGAAGTTAAAGTGAGGATATTGATTGGGAAGGATGATGGGGCAATCTACTTCTGTAGTGATACTGCCTTGGAAACCCAAGGAGGGGTCTCTGTGAGTCAGGGCCGACTCGATGGCACGTAACAACAACAACAACAAAATTGATTGGGAACAAATGGGATCCTGAAACTTGGGATGGGGACATATGGGCAGATAATCAGAAAGCTGGGGACTGAGCCCCTAAATTCCATTGAATCACTCCTGCAGTGGAACCAGCTCACCTGCCCCTTTGAATGAGATTAACCCAGATGGAACTCTGGTGGCATAGTGCCTAATGCATCTGACTGCTAACCAGAAGGCTGGAGGTTCAAACCCACCACCCACTCCTCAGAAGGAAGATTGGGCAATCTATTTCCATAGTGATATTGCCTCGGAAATCCAAGGAGGGGTCGCTATGAGTTGGGACCAACTCGACGGCAGTGAGTTTGATTTTTTTTTTGGTGTGCCTGATGAGTCTTCAAGATATCATATTGCCTGGGATGATAGCTGAGGCAGAAGCCTAAGAAGATATTGCTGAATATTCTTGGGACCCACCCTCACCACCCATTTTTGCTTCTAGACCTAGACTGAGACGTAAGTCCCAGCAAGCCCCAAAAGGTGAAGTACTAGGTGTGACCCAAGAAGAGGTGTGCTACATAAAAAAAATTGCTTGGTTTTCTTTTTAAAATATGTGCAAACAGAAATCTGGAGCATATGTGTAGGAATCACTATTGATGGTACAAGGAACATAAAGTTGGATCAGTTTGAGTTTATTCATATGAGTCTACCAAGCAGATTCTTCATTCAGTGTATCTAGAACTCTAGAGATTAGGAAAGCATCTAATAGTTTATATGATTGGTTCACTGAAGCATGGATTGATTATGTGGTGGCTTACACTAAATCAAGTTGAAATACCAGACCTGCTTTAGTATACTACAGAAGAAATTATTCAAAGACTTAGGGAAATTGGCATGTTAAAGTGGATTTATCAGGTTAGAGCCATAGATCTACACAGGGAGTGGCCAGAGGATACTACACCTTTTACTGCAGCAGTGAGGAACAAATTTGTGAAGGGAGCCCCACCATCCTTGAAGACTGTTGTGATTGCTCTTGTATTTAAGTGAGATTTGACAGTGGGAACTGCCATAATTGAATTAAGACACCTCACTACAATGGGGCTGATTGGAACTTATGTTCATAGGGGCCAAGTGGCAGCACTTAATTGACAGAGACAATGTGGGCATGGTTACTGTAATGGACAGCAAATTTTGAAGCTGAAATAGCTTGATAAAGCAAATTAGTACTCTGAAAAACTAGTAGTTTGTGAATGGAATGAAGGATGTCTGATAGTTTTTCTAAAAAGTGTTTTGTAAATAAAAATATGTATATGTGTGTGTGTGTGTGTGTTCAGCAAGTAATGCCTGCTTGGGCATAAAGGGGTATCCAAAGTAAGCCTTCCCTTCGTCTTTCCCTCAGCTACCCTTTTTCTTCCCTGGAGGCAGTCGTTCTTGGGCGCCTTTTTTAGAGAGAGAGATTTTGTTTGTGTGTGTCTATTTAAAGACAAATGATAGTGAACTGTACACATTCATCTAAATATTTAAGGGTAAATTATTTTAACCTTAAATATAACTTGAAACTCGTCAAGTATCTCATGTAATGAAGCGTCTTTTCTTAATGTAGTCTCATTGTATTGATTTACATACTGATTTTAGCCAGCCCTCTGGATCCCTGTCTCCGTTCTTTGCCTAGTACTAGCACTGCAGTGACTATCTCAGTATATGCAGCATTTTGTGTACATCAGACTACCTGGAAGTTAAATTCCTAGAAACTGCTTACCTTGGAAGTAATGACTTGAAATGGTTGGCTAATACAATGATGTATAGATTAAAAATCTGTAAAATCTAGAAAAGGCAAATGATAATATAATGATAATATAAGAAATAGAAATGTTAAAGCTTTAAAAATAATAATTTTCAATACATCAAAACGAGTCCTAAGTTATTTGTTTACTATGAGAACTGCAGATTACTATTTTAGCAGCTTGGGAAAGGCATGCCTCAGTTTTAAATGTGGAAATCGGTGGGTCTGTGCATGCTAGCATAGGTATTTTTAGGTTTAGAACCATAAAGAGGTGTTGCACAAAGCTATTTAAAGATTTTTGTCCATTTATAAATCGCTGATAGTCCAACACTTCCTGTAATAGCTGTTTTGAGCATGCATTGTGTAGGATAAAAGAGAGTCTCAAGAGAGATGACAGGATGTAATTCAGGATACAAGTGTTCAACAGTAGTTTTTTATTGAGGATTTGAGTTCTTAGCCAGAAGTAATAGATCAAAGAGAAATAAATACCTGCAAAGTCTTCAAATAATTGGTGTCCTTACAAAACATCTTTAATTTCCAAAATAATAAATCTTACTAAAGGAAAGAAACACATCCTGCTTATAGGGGTTTTAAACCTGATCTATTTGAAAACATTATTTCAGTGAGGCTTTTTGGTTGATGATTTGAGTTTCTAAGTTGTATGTGATTAGGAAATGGATTTAATTTCCATGTAGAGCGGGTGACTTTATTTTATTCCGACTGCAGACCCAAACTCAGTAGTGGCAACTGTGTTGTAGATGCTTACATTTGGGCAAGAAAGGTGAATCAGTTGCGGCTACAAAAGTGACGTGCAGCTTTTGCCTTTCCTCTGGGTGAGGTGTGCCTCCTGTAGGGAGTTACCGTTTTCCTTACGATTGTTAAATACACATAAAGGTGCCAAGTAGTTAGCGCGTAAAATGTGTTGGTTTTCACAAAAGTTAGTTCTTTTTTTTTTCACTTTTATAATCTAATTATTATAATTGTATTTAAAGAGTGACTTAAACATTGATTAAATCCTATTGGTTTGGATTGCATATTTGAAAAATTTGACTTTTTTTTTTTTCTTTTGAAAAAAACCAGAGTTGTATTTACTTTTTGTTACCAGCAATCTGTTGACCTTTGTAGTATATTGGCGTCAAAGTGAAAATACTCTTATTTTTTATGCTAGTAAAATTATCAAGTAATAGTTGCAAATGATTAAACAGTAGGACATAAAATGAAAAGCGAAAGCCTTCCTCCTCCTCTTTTTCCTCATTGTCCATGTCCCTGCCCTCTTCATTTTTCAGAGGTAACAGTTGTTAATCATTTGTTTAAATTTTTTATGGTGTTCACCATTGTAACTTTTATGTACTTCTGTTTCTTTTTTATTAACCGGCAGTTTCTGTTGACTCTCCTTAGAAAATCAGAGTTTTGTGAAATCTCACTACCTCCTGTTTTCCCTCCCTTCCCAACCTTCAAACTCATTCCTTTGTTCATTTAAAATTTTTTTCTGGTGGCTTCTTTTATGACTTTAAATTATAAACTTAAGTTTGCTTTTCTTGATTTATCAGCTTAGATATTATCCCTAGTCTTTCTGATGTGAATGTTAAGGAAAGCAGTACTTCTCTCCTACTTTTTACCCCATTTCCTGATATTTAAAGTCTAATTTTCACATCCTGGTTTAGTGAATGGTTTTAGTTCACTGTTTGAGTCTAAAAAGTGAATATTCAAATCCATTCAACAGCATTAAATTACTATAGTTATGAAAATTTATTTACTACTGACTGAATTACTATGTTAAGACCCAGGGAGAAGAAAATGTCGTCTTGCATATTAAGTAAGTCCTGCTTGAAATAGTCTTCCAGGTGCTAAGGCCTACTGAATCCTAATTTATTTTGCCCCTTTTTCAAGTCTTTTGGATCATACTCAACTAACAGTTTTTCTTTATACCCACGTGGGGTTTTTCTTCTACTCTTGTTTTTTGTTTGGTGAGGACCTCTAGTAGAATAGCTTTTTCATATAAGATTTGTAGACTTTCTGAGTTCTTGTATTTCTGTTAATATATTTTGCTGTCATACTTGATTTATAGTTTGGGTGAATATAAAATTAAAAATAAATTTTTATTTATGTTGCTACATGTCTTCTCATAGAAAATCTTTTTATCAGAAATTTTTTTTTCTTCTCTGGAATCTTTTAGGATTTTTCCCATGCATTCTAAAATTTCACCAAACCAGTAGTTTTTTTTTTTTTTTTAATTCATCTGGCATTATTTCCTGTATTTTTTACACATGATTGGTTTATTTGAATAATCTATGGACATAATTCAAACTTGAAGAGGTTCACAGTCCTATTCAGTAGCTTTATTATCCCTTCTACCTTTCCATACCTCACTGTCCCAGTTCTCAACTCCTGCCAGTTCATTTTGGATTCTTTGGAGAGCTCTTTCTTTCGCCTTTGGTTCAGGGCAGTTTTCATTTCCTGTTATTTATTTGATTATTTCCTTTCCCGCCTCTTTGGCCTCTCTTTGGTTCTCTCCTTCAGATACACTCATTATTGAATGTTGACCATTTAGGCTCTGTTTTCCATGGCTATTAAATTCATTCTCAAGTTTTTCCACTTTTCCCCACATTCATTTGTAGATTTTCCTTACTCTAATCTTCTAGATTACCAGTATGGTTTTCAGCTGGGTCTCCATTCTTTTATTCAGCATTATCTGAATTCAGGGGTCTTGACTGCCTAGTTTCAACAGGGGATTGATGTAATAAAATAAATTTCCTACTAATACTTAGATTGCTTCTAGTGTTTCAAGATTATTTGTAAACAATTTTCTAGTAAAATTTTTTATATGTATTGTATGCTGGTTTAAGCTTTTGCTTCTTAATATTTTTCTTATAATCTGAGTGCTAGACCAAGACAATGGAAACATTTTTCTGTGCTCACTTTTAGAGAAATTATATTTGCTTTACTTATTCAATATATGGAGAATTAAAATTAGTGTAATATCTTATTGAATACTGCTTTGTGTCCAGCACTGTACTAGCTGCAAGTTTGAGGCTTCTGTTTTCATAATCTAGTTGAAAGGATAAAAACAAAATCTCTGGTTCACATTTCCCTCAAATAAATAAGAACTGATGAATTTATGTAAAAAAAAAAAAAGTATTTTCCCCCCACCACCCTCCCAAACTATTATGCAGAAGGGGACAACAGAGAGCAGTCCTGATAGGCAGCTGTAGTGGTGTGAAGAATTGGGGTACAGTAGCAGAAATGGACAGAAGGGGGCTGAAGTTAGCAAAGACCATCATTGTGAGTCATGTAACAGTTACTTCTCAGTAACATCCCTCTATTAACATATTTGTCTATCAGTCTCTCTGTAAGGTCGAGATAAGAAGAGAAAGGACACAGAAGGTAGAGCAATGAAAACTTTATTCCGCGCTCAGGGGCAAGGTTCACGGGTCCCTGAAAGGGGCCAGAGAAGTCGCGCTGCCCAGGTGAAAGAAAGGGTTTTTTATAGTGATTTTCTTCCTGGTTCTTAGAGGACCAGAGTGAGAGCAGGGTATGTGTTACAGGAACCAATAAGGTTAAAGTACCCCATTAGCATGGGGGATAGGAAGTAAGGTTGAAGCACTTCATTAAC
>NW_006921659.1:1686928-1695014 GCF_000298275.1 Orycteropus afer afer
ACCAGAAGGCTGGTGGTTCAAACCCACCAGCCACTCCTCGGAAGGAAGATGAGGCAATCTACTTCCGTAGTGTTACTGCCTCGGAAACCCAAGGAGGGGTCGCTCTGAGTTGGGTCCGACTCAACAACGTATAACAACAACAACAACAACAACATGGTAAGGAAATCTGGGTTAAGAGAAGGACTTTTTTTTTCTTCCCCAAACTGCTGTGCAAGTTTAATAGACAGTTTTAAAGTTGGAAAGCACATCATTTACCCAATAAATGAGTGCCCTAACTAATCTGGATTCTTCTTCTTCTTCTTCTTTTTTTTTTTAAATAATGTTTCAGATAAAAATTTACACAGCAAATCAGGTTCCCCTTTAACAACTTCTATGCATATTGTTCTATGCCAATGCTTACAGTCTTTACAATCTGTCAACATTCTCATTTTTTCCATTCTGTTTGTTTTGTTTCCATCTTTCTATCTCCCCTCCTTATTATCTGTTTTTACTTTTGGCTAACTGTTGACTATTTCATCTCATAGTTAACTGTTTAAGGGAGCACATTACTCATAGGTGATTCTGTTTATTTTTTAAGTCAATCAATTATTAGTCTTCAAGGGAACCTTCAGAAATAGCTTCAGCTCCAAGATCAAACTGTATCTTAGGGTGATAGTTTTGGGTGTTCCTCTAGATGCTAGTTTTTATTGGTCTAGTAGGTCTGCCCTTTTTTGGGAATTTGAGTTTTGTTTTACATTTTTCTTCCATTCTATCCAGAACCTTCTGTTGTATCACTGCTCAGGTCAGAAAAGTCGGTAGTGGTGGAGGTACTGGTAGCAAGGCACCATCTTGTTCTGGTCTCAGGTTTGAAGAGCTTATAGTTCCTATGGGCTGTTACTCCCAAGGACAGATTTCTTATTTGAGCCTTTGATTTCCTCATACTCTGTTACTGTAGACAAGTAGAGACCAATAGTATCTTGAATGGTTGTTGGTAAGCTTTTACGATCCCAGACGCTACTCATCAAATTCAGATATACAACGTTATCTTTGTGAACTGCGCTGTGCTGGGGTAATTAAGTTGTCTCTTGAGACTGTGGCCCCAAGCCTTTTGACCTGGTAAATCAGTCCTGTGAGTTGTTTGGATATGTCTAGTAAACCTCCATAACTGTGCCCCCTAGGTGATTTGTTCTGTATGTGGATTTATATGCAGTACACACAAACGTGTGTATACATATGTCTACAGATACATCTCTACATGCATTTGCATTTACTTGGATATGTCTTCCTATACACATATACGC
This sequence comes from Orycteropus afer afer, assembly GCF_000298275.1. Lineage (NCBI taxonomy): Eukaryota > Metazoa > Chordata > Mammalia > Tubulidentata > Orycteropodidae > Orycteropus > Orycteropus afer. The sequence goes on from NW_006921659.1 coordinate 1,688,209, forward strand.
ATCCATATCTACCTGTGTAACAACATATGCATTTTTTTGTTTGTTTTTTACTGTTGGAATATTGTATATGTTACAGCATTTATCAAAATTATCCCTTTTCATGTGTAATTCTTAGTGTCTTTAGTTACCTTGGTGGAAAGGTAATTCTCACAGTATGCGTTTTTGTATCGTTTAGCAAAAGTATATTTATTTTACTGTGTGCATATTACCAATTAAAAAAAAAAGTAAAGTATATATAGCTTTTATTATTGGCAAACGCAAAGGCAACCACTGCCGTGGAGTTGGATACAACTCATAGTGACCCCTCTTTGGGTTTCTGAGGTAGTATCACTATGGAAGTAGATTGCCCAAGCTTCCTTCCGAGGAGTGGCTCGTGGGTTTGAACCGCCAGCCTTCTGGTTAGCAGTCAGATGCCTCAGGCACTACATTACCAGAGCTCCCGAACATAACTTAGTTACATTAAATTTACATTAAATTTTACATGTGACCTTTGCTCAGAAGAGGAGGGTGAGCATCATTGTACAACTAATTTTATCATTATTCTTGTGTATGTATAAAAATCTACTTTCTGGCCTTGTTTCTGCAGAGAATAGTTCTTATACATTTTTAAGGACTATATTCCATTATATAAATACACCATTATTTGTTTAACCACTTTGTTCTGGTTACCTACTGCCTCTCTGAGAAGAAATACACCACAAATGGGATGGCCTTAACAAACAGGAGTTTATTCTTACAATTTGGAGGCTTTAAGTCCAAGTTCAAAGTGCCAAGCTCTAGGGGCTGGGTGAAAGCCCCTCAACCTTGGGATCCAGCTCTGCCTCCAGCTCCCGGCCCACTGGAGCGAGAGGCATTTCTTTACTCAGACGGCTGCTAGCTGCTGAGGCTGACAAATCCAAGGTTGACAAGTAAAAAAGGCACAGTCCCAATGTTACCAAACCACATGGCAGGCCATTAACTTAAGTCCATTGTAAGTCCCAAGGTCGGCAGAGCATAGCAGGCTGCAGAGCAATGACACGGCTACATGCAGGACCCAAGCATGCCATAGACTAGAGACCATTCCCAAGGCCTCTCCTTATGTGCAAGAAACAGACCACATCCCAAGGCAGCTCCTCAGCTGCTTGTGGGTAGATCCCACCATGGAGTTGATTGCCAGTCTCATCATGGGGAATAATTACCACCAGCTGCCCAGCCACTCAACCAGGCCCAGCCAAGTTGACACACAAACATAACTACCACACGCTTACTCTCTCTTTTTACAAAGTTTATTTATTTTGTTGTTGAGAATGTACATAGTAAAACATTTAAGTTCAGTAGTTTCTAATGTACCATTTAGTGATGTTGATTATGTTTTTTGAGTTGTGTAACCATTTTCAACCTCCTTTTCTGAGTTGTCCCTCCCTGTTCTGGTTCCCTAGTGCTGCTCTGACAAGAATATACCACAAATGGGATGCTTGAACCAACAGGAATTTTTCTCTTACATTTCGGGAGGCTAGAAGTCCAAGTTCAAAGTGCCAGGCTCTATGGGCTGTGTGAAAGCCCCTCGACCTTGGCCTTCAGCTCTGCCTCTTGTTCCTGGCTCCTGAAGCTAGAGACATCTCTTTACTCAGGCAGCTACTGGCTGCTCAGGCTAACAAGTCCAAGGTCGACAAATAAAATGGCACAGTCCCAATGTTACCAAACCACACGACAGGACATTAATTCAAGTCCATTAAAAGTCCCAAGGTCGGCAGAGCATGGCAGGCTGCTGAACAACGACATGGCTATATGCAGGGTGCAAGTGTGCCGTAAGCTAGAGACCATTCCCAAAGCTGTTTCTTATATACGGGAAGCAGACCACATACCCAAAGCAGCTACTCAGCCGCTCCAATAGATTCCACCATGGAAATAGTTACCAGTCTTACCATGGGGAGTAACTACATCTAGTTGCCCAGCCACTCAACCAGGCCCAGCCAAGTTTGACACACAGACTTAACCATCACACTCCCCGATTAACATAAATTTACTGCCCTCTAAGGTTCCTGTCGGGAGCTCTGGTAGCATAGTGGCTAAGGCACTTGATTGCTAACTAGAAGGCTGGTGGTTCAAACCCACCAGCCACTCCTCGGAAGGAAGGTTGGGCGATCTTACTTCCGTAGTGATACTGCCTCGGAAACCCAAGGAGGGGTCGCTATGAGTCAAGGCTGACTTGACGGCACATAACAACAACAACAACAACAAGGTTCCTGTCATAGGAGCTCTGGCAGCATAGTGCCTGAGGCACTTGACTGCTAACCAGAAGGCTGGCGATTCAAACCCACCAGTCACTGCTCAGAAAGAAGATGAAGCAATCTGCTTCCATAGAGATACTGCCTCAGAAACCCAAGGAGGGGTTGCTATGAGTTGGATCTGACTCAGTAGCAGTGAGTTTGGTTTGGTTTTTGGTTTAAGGTTCCTACCTAAGGAGCTCTGATGGTACAGTGGCTAAAGCATTTTGGCTGCTAACCAAAAGGTTGGTGGTTTGAACCTACCAGCTGGTCTGCAGGAGAAAGGTGAAGCAGTCTGCTTTCATAGAGATTTACATCCTTGGAACCCCTATAGGATATTTCTCCTCAGTCCTATAGGATCATGATGAGTTGGAATTGACTTGATGGCATTGGGTTTAGTTTTGGAAGATTCCTGCCTAATCTTTTAAATTGCTGTTGTCTTTCTGATCCTATATAGATAGTTCTTAAAAGAACCTAATGCTCAAGGCAGATATTTTTTTTATTCATTAAGCTGAACTGTTGTGTAGGTTTAAGAAGACTTCAGGGTATGTTTTGGTTTAAGGGTTGAGGATTATCTCAGGGATTCATACAACCTTCATGGCTCCAGGAAGTCTGGATTCTATGTGCAAATAAGGCATGGGGGCTACATTGTCTGACATCCTCTAACTTTATGATAGGGAGACAGAATCCCTATCAAGGCTGATTCTTATGAGGTCAAGTCAGACATGCCACCATCCTCCGACATTTTTACCAATTCTGACACTAGCCGTCCCTCTCACAGCACTCTGCTTCTTTGCTGGGTTTGGTGATATCTTGCAGTGGCCACACAGAATTCACAGACAGTACTCATGATTATGGGGTTTATTAGGGAAACAGCAGGTTATGATTCAGGATCAGAAATACATCAGGATAGTTCTTCAATCAGGACAGCTTCTTTTCAGCTGTGCTAAAGCATGCTTCTCTCTGGCCTCCGCCTTTGTCCTGGTCAGGCCAGTGTTAAAAAACCTTTTTCTAGCTTTGCTGAGTAGCTGCCCAGAGGCACCCACTCTGCTAGCAAAGCACCTGCCTGAAGGCACTAAGCTTTCTGGCTGGTGGACTGGGAGCCCGCTGCTCCATCTTGTGCCACTCCCTTTGTTCCGCTGCTTCTGCTTCCCATCTCTGGGCCATCTCAGCAAAGTGTTAGCTTTCTCTCCGTCTCCTGGGTTGAGGAGGTCCAGTGCAAGGATCTGGAGTCCGAGGATGCACCACAGTCCTGTCTGCTCTTTCTTGATGGTAGTGAGATCTCTCTCTTTGCCTCTGGGATGGTTCATTTTAAGCCTGATGAGATGGCAAAACTGACCAATTCCCGGGTTATGGTTCCATATACCTTATTTCCATGGTCCCACCCCTACAAGGGTGCCATATACCACCATACATCCTTTGGTGGACCAGAAACACCTCACATTTACATAGTTCTGTCCAGTCATCTGGTGGGAGTCACAAAGACTGGCTAGAAAAAGCCTTACTAAGTAATTCTCTGCACCACACCATGAGAATTGAAATTCTGTTCTGTATTTTCCCAGTTTTGGTCAGAATTCTTCTAGTTATTCTTTTGGTTTAAGTGTAGGTTGTATGCAACTTTTTATTATAAATAGCACTGTGATCAACAAATGATTTGCTGAAACTTTTTCTGAGATGGGGAATTTTCTAAGGTAGCAACACATGCACAGTGATAGAGAATAATATACAAATCCAGATGCATTTTCTTAACGGTTTTTTATTCTAAAATGGAAATAATGATAGGAAAGTTGAAAGTGAATCAGTAGACCATTTCATATTACTATATTAATATACATAAAGGTTTTAAGGATTTGTAGACACTCTGGTGGTGTAGTGGATAAGGTATGTGGCTGCTAACCAGAAGGTAAGTGGTTTAAACCAGCCGTTCCATGGAAGGAAGGTGGGGTGATCTACTTCCGTAAAGATTTACAGCCTTGGAAACCCATTGGGGGTTGTTATGAGCTGGAATCGACTCGATGGCAGTGAGTTTGGTTTTTGGTCTGGTGGTGTAGTGGTTAAATTGGTGGCCAGCCACAAAGTCAGCAGTTAAAACCTACCAGCTGCTGCGCTAGAGAAAGATGAGGCAGTATGCTTCCATAAAGAGTTACAGCCTTGGAAACCCTATTAGGAAGTTCGGCTCTGTCCTAGGGTTGCTATGAGTTGGAATCAACTTTTGATGACTGAGCTAAGGATCTGTATAAAGTGTTTTGACCTTCATTGAATCTTACCTGATTCAGATTGCTTGCCTTAAAAGAAGGAGCTACTGACATTCAGAGATATTACATTCCTTCCTTAAGATCACATAATGTGTTTCAGTGCATGAATAATTAAACGTAGTTTTTCTAACTACTACCCCAACACTCTTATCTGTAACAGTATGTCTAATATAAAGGTAATGGAACTGTCTATGGAGAATCTATGATGATCTTTAATTAAGAGAGACCAGTGAAGGCAAATTAATTATCATCCATTGTCAGGATATACTTCTCTAGAAATTTTCTAGGATATTGATTGACAAATTACTGTATTTTCCATCAGTCAAATATTTATTTAGGTTTGTTTTGGCAGAGGATTAAACATTTTTTAAAAAAACATTATTTTTTATTTATTCATGGAGTTGTGTAGTGTAATTTTAAAATATTTTCATCACCCTAAAAGGAAACTCTGTACCTGTTAGCAGTAACTCCCCATTCCATTCTTCCCTTGCACCCTGGGCCACTAATCTACTTTCTATATCTCTGCATTTGCCTATGTCTTTTTCTCTGACTCTGTCTTACCAAGCTTGATGTCTTCCAGGGACTGGTCTCTCCAGATAACATGTCCAAAGTATGGAAAACAAAGTCTCACCATCTTTGCTTCTAAGGAGCATTCTGGCAGTACTTCTTCCAAGACAGATTAGTTTGTTCTTTTGGCAGTCCATGGTTTGTTCTTTTGGCAGTCCATGGTCTTCTTCACCAAATGCTCCAGTTCTTCTTTGGTCTTATTCATTGTCCAGCTTTTGCATGCATATGCAATGATTGAAAATACCATGGCTTGGGTCAGGTACACCTTAGTCTTAAAAGTGACATCTTTGCTTTTTAACACTTATTTATTTATATTTTAAAATAGTTATTTGGGTGAAAGTTTATAGAGCAAATTCGTTTTCCATTCAATAGTTCATATACATTTTGTTGCATGACATTGATTGCAATCCCCATAATGTAATAGCTTTCTTCCCACTTCCTCCCTATGATTGCCTTTTCCCTGTGTCCTTCTTTCCTATGCATTCCTGCCTTCTGAGCTTTCTCCCTGTGCAAGTACTGTCCTTCTGATCTCCCATGGTTGATTGTTCTAAGGAGTCTACCTATCCAGTGTCAATGTTCATCTTGTACACTTGTTTGTTGTTTAGCTGGAAGCCACAGTAGTGAGTTCCATTCCAGGCCTGAAGGGTTACTAGGGCCTATAGTCTCAAGGGTTTCACCAGTCTCTATCAGACCATTAAGCCTAATTCATTTATTTTTAAAATAATTTTGAGATTTGTTCCATATCTCCTCCCACTCTATCCAGGATCTCCTATACTGATCCCTTTCTGAGTGGTTGATAGTGATAGCCAGGCGTCATCCATCTTCTGGTCTCAGGGTCTTACAGGTTGAGTTTTGCATGGTCCAATGGTCCCTTGGACTGCTTGTTCCCTTGTCTTTGGTTTTCTTCATTATTCTTGTTCTGGATAAGGAGATACCAATCGTTACATCTTAGATGGCTGCCTGCCAGCTTTTAAGACCCAACCTGCTACTCACCAAAGCAGGATGTAGAACAATGTACCCTGTGTACAACAGAACGAAACACTGCCCAGTCCTGTGCCAGCCTCACAATCCTTGCTGTGCTTGAGCCCATCCTTGCAGCCACTGTGTCAGTCCATCTTGTTGAGGATTTTTCCCTTTTTCTGTGACTCTCCACTTTACCAAGCATGATAGCCTTCTGTAGGGGCTGGTCCCTTTTGACAGTATGACCAAAGTAGATAAGACGAAGTCTGGCCATTCTTGCTTCTAAGGAGCATTCCAGCCGTACTTCTTCCAGGATAGATTTGTTAGTTCTTCTGGCAGTCCATGGTATTTTCATTATTCTTCACCTACACCACAATTCAAAGGTATCAGTTCTTCTTTGGTCTTCCTTATTCCTTGCCCAGCTTTAAGATGCATATGAGGCAATTGAGAATACTGTGGCTTTCCCATCGACATTCTTTAGGGATATGGAAAAACCAATCACTAACTTTATATGGAAAGGAAAGAAACCTTGGATAAGCAAAGCACTATTGAAGAAGAAAAACAAAGTAGGAGATCTCACATTGCCGGATGTCAAAACCTACTATACAGCCACAGTAGTCAAAACTGCCTGGTATTGCTTTCATGACAGAGACATAGACCAATGGAATAGAATTGAGAACCCAGAAATAGATCCATCGACCTATAGTCAGCTGATCTTTGACAAAGGCCCAAAATCCATTAAATGGGGAAGAGAATGTTTGTTTAATAAATGGTGCTG
>NW_006921659.1:1696959-1705581 GCF_000298275.1 Orycteropus afer afer
ACAAAAATGACCAGAATTACTGGTTGGATAGAATCTGGTGGAACCCCCAAGACTGTGGCCCTGGGTTACCCTTTGGACCTAGAATTGGACCCACTCCCGTGGATTGGCTCTCAGCCCAAGGGTAGAAAGACTTAACATGCTTTCAGCCCAAGAGTAGAAAGACTTAACATGCTCTACCCCAGGGCAATGCACCCATCTCCTCTAGGGACATACACCCCTTAGAGCAATTGGCCATGGGGTACCAGAGGGGCAACCTTCACATAGAGGGAAAGCTGGACAGGCAGGAGTGCTTAGTTGAGGGTACAGGGAGAAGGTAGTCACAGGGATGGGAGGGGAGGGGAGTTTGTTATGGTAATTGGGGCATGAAATCAAATGTACATGAATTGTTGAATGTAAAATGAATTTTGCTCTGTAAATTTGTACCCAAAGCACAATGATATTTTTTGAAAATGGGGGAAAAAATATATAGCCTTGGAAACCCTATGGGGCAGTTCTCCTCTGTCTTATGGGGTCATTATGAGCTGGAATCAATTCAGGGGCTCAATGGCAATGGATTTGGTTTTTTTGGTGGGTGCTGAGAAAGAGGTCCCTTGGTTGTGCAAAGTGGTTTGCAATCACCTACTGCCTAAAGGTTGGCAGTTCAAACTCTGCGGAAGAAGGAACTGGTGAACTGCTTCTGTAAAGATTGAAGTCAAGAAAACCTTATGGAGCCAGTAGGAGTCAGAGTCAACTCCACAGCAGTGGGTTTTAGGCTTATAGAAAGGGGCCCTGGTGAAGCAGTAGTTGAGCACAGAAAAGAAAAAGAAGGAGAAGAAGAAGAAGAAAACCCTCTGGAGCAGTTCTACTCTATAATAATACATGGGATTGCTGAGCCAGAATTGACTCATAGCAACAGGTCTGGTTTAGATTTTGGGGTGCTAAAATGGTGGGAGAAGGTCCAGACTGCTCAACTGTTGTGGTGATGCTAATTAAACAGGAAGAAAAGATGGAGTCTCCCACACAGGCTTATTTGGGACAGAACAGCCTGAGGCCCTGGAGAGGGGAGGCCTACATTCCCAGGGCTTGTACAATTGGTTCCCAAAAAAGAGCAGGATAACCTCTTCTCTACTCCTGCAACTGCCTTCTTGCTGTTTTTTCACCTTCACCCAACCCATCCAAATCAGCAGAGATTTAAAACAAACAAACAAAAACAAAACAAAACTTGTTTCTTGCCTATCTAGCAATTTTCCATCCCCTCCTCTCCTATCCTTAGTAACCAACAAAGGAAGTTTCCTTCCTTGTGTAAACCTTTCCTTGACTTTTTACAGCAGTTGACTCCACTTACTAATAGTGGCTTCTGTGGTTGACTTATTTCACTTAGCGTAATGTCTTCTAAGTTCATCTACGTTATAAGGTGTTTCGCTGATTCTTTATTATTCTTTAGTGTAGAGTAGTAGTCCACTGTGTGTGTGTATCATAGTTTTGTTGTCCTTTCATCCATCGATGAACACTTACGTTGTTTCCATCTCTTTGCTATTGTGAATAGTGCTGTGATGAACATGGGTGTGCCTAAATCTATTTGAGCCCCAGCTCTAATTTCTTGAGGGTATATAGCTAGTAGTGGGATTGCTGGATCAAATTGTATTTTCAACTTTTCCAGGATGCGCCATACCCTTTTCTACAGTTTTTAAACCATTTTGCAGACCCAACAGCAGAGTATGAGAGTTTCAATCTCTCTAAACCCTTGCTAGCCTTTATTTCTGTCTTGTTGAACATTGCTGTTATTGTTGGGGTAAGATGGTATCTCGTTTTGATTTGCATCTCTCAAGTGGCTGATGATTGTGAACATTTTTTCATGTGTTTGTTGGCTGCCCAAGTATCTTCTTTGGTGATGTGTCTGTTCCTGTCTTCTGCTCATATTTTAATTGGATTGTTTGTCTTTTTGACACTGAGGTGTTGAAGTTTTCTATAAATTTTAGAGATAAGTCCCTTGTTGGATGTGTTGTTGCCAAATATTTTATCCCAGTCTGCAGGTTCTCTTTTTACTCTTTTGGAGAAGTCTTTTGATTCGCATAAGAATTTGATTTTTAGAAGGTCCTAGTCATCTACTTTATCTTCTGCTGTTTGTGTATGTATAATTATGTTTGATAGTCTATTTATGCCACATATTAGGGCACCTTAGTTTGCCCTTATCTTCTCTTTGATACACTTTATAGTGTTAAGTTTTACATTTAAGTCTTTGATCCATCTTGAGTTTGTTTTTGTGTATAGTATGAGGTATGGATCTTGTTTCATTTTTCTACAAATGGATACCCAGTTTTGTCAGGATCATTTGTTAAAGAGACTCTGCCTCACTTAATGGGTTTTGGTGCTTTGTCAGCGATCAGCTGATCACAGGAGGGTGGATTTTTCTGGATTCTCAGTTCTGTTTCACTGGTCTTTGTGTCTGTCATTGTACAATTAACAGTCTGTTTTAACTCCCGTGGCTGTATAGTAGGTTTTCAGATTGGGCATTGTAAGACTTCCTACTTTATTATTCTTCGAATGAGATCTTTGCTATTAAACACTTTAAAGACATCTGAAAGGTCTTTTGTAGCAGGTTTGCCCAATGCAGTATGTCGTTTGATTTCTTGACTGCTGCTTCCATGAGTGTTGATTGTGGATCCAAGTAGAATGAAATCCTTGACAACTTCAATCATTTCTCCATTTATCATGATGTTGCATATTGGTCCAGTTGTGAGGATTTTTGTTTTCTTTATGTTGAAGTGTAATCCATAGTGAATGCTGTAGTTTTGGTCTTCATTAGTAAGTGTTTCAAGTTCTCTTCACTTTCAGCAAGCAAGGTTGAGTCATCTGCTTATCACAGGTAGTTACTCTGTCTTCCTCCAGTCCTAATGGTACCTTCTTCTTCATAGAGTTCAGCTTCTTGGATTATTTGGTCAGCATACAAGTTGATTAAGTATGGTGAAAGGATACAACATTGATACACACATTTTATGATTTTAAACCACACAGTATCCTGTTGTTTGTACGACTGCCTCTTGATCTATGCACAGGTTCCTCATGAGCACAATTAAGTGTTCTGCAATTCTCGTTCTTTGCAATGTTATCTATAATTTGTTGTGATCCACACAGTCAAATGTCTTTGTATAGTCAGTAAGACACAGGTAAACATCCTCCTAGTATGGTCTTTTCAACCAAGATTATATTTGATATCAGTAACAAAATCACTCATTCCATGCCCTCTTCTGAATCTGGCTTGAATTTCTGACAGTTCCCTGTTGAAACTGCCCTGTTGTTTTAAAATCAATTAAAAATTTTACTTATTTGTAATGTTAATGATACTGTTCAATAATTTCCAGTCTGTTGTATTGCCTTTCTTTGGCATGGACACAAACATGGATCTCTTCTAGTCAGTTAGCCAGGTATCTGTCTTCCAGATTTCTGTGCATAGTTGAGTTGGCACTTCTGGCATTGAATCCATTTGTTGAAACATCTCAATGTGTTTTCTGTCAATTTCTAGAGCCTTATTTACCTTCAGGGCAGCTTGGACTTCTTTCATTGTCATTGGTTCTTGATCATACATTACCTTTGGAAATACTTCAATGTTGACCAGTTCTTTTAGGTATAGGGACTTTTTGTATTTCTTCCATCTTTTTGATGTTTCCTGTGTTGTTCAATATTTTGCCCTTAGAATCCTTCAGTATTACAAATTGAGGTTTGAATTTTTTCTTCAGTTCTTTTGGCTTGAGAAATTCTGAGCCTATTCTTTCCTTTTGGTTTTCTAACTTCAGATATTTGCATATTTCATAATAACACTTTACTTTGGTTCTTGAACTGCCCTTTCAAATCTTTGGTTCAGCCATTTTACATCATTTTTTCCATTCCAAGAGCAAGTTTCAGAGATCCTTCTGACAACCGTTTTGGTATTTTCTTTTTTTCCTGTCTTTTAAATGACTTTTTGCTTTCTTCAATTATGATGCCCTTCATATCTTCAGACAATTCATCTGGTCTTTAGTCATTGGTACTCAATGCATCACATGTATTATTTATTTATTTATTATCTATCTATTATTTAAATGGTGTCTAAATTCCAGTGGGATATACTTACGGTCATACTTTGTGTCTCGTGGACTTGTTTTAATTTTCTTCAGCTTTTACTTGAACTTGCTTATGAGCAATTGATCGTTTGTTCTTGGCCTTATTCAGACTGATGATATTGAGCTTCTCCATTGTGTCTTTCCACAAACGTAGTTGATTTGATTCCTATGTATTCCATGCAGGACTTCTTGTGGTGCAGTGGTTGAAGCTACTAACTGAAAGGTTGGTGCTTTGAACCAACCATCTGTTCCATGGGAAAAAAATTTGGCAGTCTGTGCTTGTAAAGATTTGTGGCCTTGGAAACCCTATGGAGGCAGTTCTGCTCTGTCCTGTGGGGTTGCTATTAGTTATAATCAACTCAGCTGCAGTTGGAGAGATATTTCATCTGGCAAGGTCAGTGTGTATAGTCCCCCATTTTTGTGTTTGAAAAGATATTTCCAAGCATTAGGTTGTTGGTCTTGCAAAATTCTGTTATACCATCTCTAGCATCATTTCTATCACCAAGGCCATATTTTCCAACTGCTGGTGATTCTTGTTTGTTTCCAACTTTGCATTCCAGTCACCAGTGATAATCAATACATCTTGATTGCCTGTTTGGTCAGTTTCAGACTGTAGTAGTTGGTAAAAATTTCCTCATCTTTGGCTTTGGTAGTTGGTGTGTAAATTTGAATAATAGCAGTATTAACTGTTCTTCCTTATAGGCGAATGGATATTATCACTGACAGCGTTGTACTTCAGAATAGATCTTGATACATTCTTTGTGATGATGAATGCCACGCCATTCCTCTTCAATTTGTCATTCCCAGCATAGTAGATCATATGGTTGTCTGATTCAAAATGGCCAAAAGCAGTCCATTTCAGCTCACTAATGCCTAGGATATCAATCTTCATTCATTCCATTTCTTTTTTGTTGACTTCCAGTTTTCCTTAGATTCATACTTCATACATTCCAGCTGTTTCTTCTCATTCTGAGACATCCCGCATCAGCAAATGGAGGTCCCGAAAGCTTTACTCTGTTCACATAATTAAGGTCGGCTCTATTCTGAGGAGGTAGCTCTTCTGCAGTTGTATTTTGAGTGTCTTTGACCTGGTGGGCTCATCTTCTGGCACTACATTGGACAGTGTTTCAGGGCTATTCATAAAGTTTTCCAGTAATACATCAGACAGTGTTTCACTGCTATTCATAAGGTTTTCACTGGGCAGTTCTTTGAGAAGCGGATGGCCCCTTCCTTCTTCCAACTCTGTCTTTGTCTGGAAGCTCTGCTGAAACCTGTCTACCACCAGTGACTCTGCTGATATTTGAAATACCAGTGGCATAGCCTCCAGCCCCACAGCAGCACAAAGCCACCACGGGACGACAAACTGACAGACGAGTGGTGGGATAATTGGCTGTACAACTCTGATCCATGTGATTTTACTTTTAAGAATTTCTAAACATTTTACAAAGATAACATGTTTGCCTGTTAAATTTAATAGCTAATAAAATTTAACTGATTCCTTTTCTCATAACCAGCTATATTTTGTAGTCTTTTATTCTTGCCATCAGAAGACTGAAATTAATTTACCTGATTCAAAATTGTAAATTTTACGTAAATGTTTTCTGAAAAGCCTGTAATGTTTCATTCTAATTTTTACTTTATAAAATTGGAGCTAGGTAGATTTCTCCCATAGATCTTAGCATATGTAGCACTTCAGAATTAAATTTTACCTTTGGAAAATCTTTACAGTTTTACTTTTCTCCTTCACTTTCATCTCTTCTAGGTCTGTTTTGAATGTAATTGTTTTTCTCCTGTATTTCCAACAATTTCTGGTTCTAAGAAGAGAATGTACTGTGAGCTGTAGGTTCAGTGTGCTCCGTTTTGTAAAGTTTATTTTTCTACTTAATTTATTCTGTATTTCTTATATATATATTGGCTTTTTCACATAATTAAAAAAAACTAAATACTTTCAGCATATATGAATTCATTATTTATGGCCCTGTTAGTTTGTCCAGTCGTGTAATTATTTCTTTTGGGTGAGAATATAAATTAGTTAGGTTCAACTTTAGATCTTTCCATAGCTGTGTAATATGTAATAATCTCTGAATGCAATCAGTATATTATTGATGTGCTCATTGTCAAATCTGAAATCTGATTTCTTTGGCAGATAAGTAGACTTGTGATAGGCATTTGCCATTTTATATTTTGGGCAGTGTAACTTTTAAATCTACATAAACTTCTCTGCCTTTTGCCTCTGCTGTGTTCATAGATTCCAGGAGGGCTTCGTGTATGGACCTCAAGCGTTGGAGGTAGCAGACTTTTCAGCAGAAGGTAAAGCAGAGTGTTGCCTTCTGGTGTCATTGTGTGTGTGTGCTGGGGTGGGTATGTGACAGGTGAGAGCTTTTCAAGAATGTCATCACAAGATAATTTATAATGGTGCATTATGTAACTCACTTTCACAAAATTTAACAAGTTAGTATCTGTACAGCTTTATTCAATATTACTAAAACCCATAAAAAACAATTTTAGATAGAACTAAGGACTCTAAATTTCACTCTCTCTTCCCTTAATCAGTAAGAGTAATTTAAGAAAAGAGTACATTAGTATAATGTATAGTATGCAGTATATAATTTTCTCACACCCGGCTTTACTGTGCTTTTCCTCATGGGAAGTTGTCCAAGTCCTTATTCGTATGTTGTATTCTTCTCTGTTGCTCTTTTCACTAAAAGATTGCTTCAGAATAAATCAAGAGGCATCTTAGTCCTCATGACTGGAGGACAGGCATTCTTCATATACATCCCATGTGCCAAATTGTTAGTTTTCAATATGCTAATTATCTCATCAGAACTTGTTAATATGCTCTTCTCATGTTAGTTCTCATTTCAGTAGAGAAATAAACACATCCCACGTACATATAAAATATATTTTTGTAGAGACAGTCTTAATGAATTACTTTTTAAGAAAATAACATAACTAGACATCAGAAATTCTTACATACCCCTTTTTGGATAATGCTTTTATGATTTTTTTTTTCTTCAAAGAAACATTTTGTCATTTATGTGCCAGATGTTTAGATACTACTTTCTGTGAATTTAAGAAACTGCCTATGAACTTTTCTTCAGATGAGAAGTTTTTTGTTTATTTTTAGGATCTGTATCAGTTAACATAATGTACTTTTAGAGATACAGTTAATAAAATGGCTAGTTTTTAGATAGATTTTGAATGAGAATTAGAGGAATGGTTTCTTCAGTCTTCAGGACATTATGTTTGTTTTTATTTCAAGTAAGTGTCTGCACATTATACCTTACATTCAAGATGTACAGCTCATGTGAAGCTAGGGTAGTATGCATTTATTAAATCTTTACTGTGTGCCCAGTTCAGGGTCACGCCATTTTATAGGCAGCTCGTTTTCATCTCCCTCCCATTTAGAGGAGCTGTTTATTTAGGTAACCTACATTTTACTTCCTAAGCCTTTTCTCCTTTTTTTTACCCTTCCAGCTGCTATTTTGAGGATGTTTTATATTTACTGATCTAGTTAGACTGGAAGTAATTTTTTGAAGGCCCTTTCATAGTTCATTTTAAAGCTAGTTGGCTATTTTCAACACTGTGGAATTACGAATTCATGTTAATTCAGGACCCCTGGTGGTGCAGTGGTTAAGTGAGCACTGCTAACTGAAAGGTTGGCAGTTTGAACTCAAAAGCTGCTCCATGGGGGAAAGATGTGACTGTCTGCTTTTGTAAACATATACAGCTTTGGAAACCCTGTGGGGCTTCTCTATTCCATCTTCTAGGGTTTCTGTAAGTTGACATTGACTTGATGGCAGTGGGTTTTGTTTCTTTTTTATGTATGTTTGTTTTGCTAATCTGATTGTGGTGTATTTTGTTACCAATTGAGGATCTCAATAGATTATCCTATCAGTTGTATAAAAGAGTGTTGCTCATACTGAGGCATGGTAGACTTCCTTGCACTCAAGATCTGCGAGAAAGATAGGATTAAACAGATAATTACAGAAGTATTTTAAATGATGGATTCAGGCAGTTTTTCATATAATACCTTATACTTAGCACTGGGCAGTGTTTTGTTCTGTTGTATAAAGGGTCACTATGAATCAAAACTGACTAGATGGCACCTCACAAAAACAACAACAACCTCATACTTAGTAACTATGCATATTACTTAATTCTTCTAATCTCTTGTGAATGTTTGTAGGGCAAAGACTATGCCACACTGTATTATTCCAACCCATGTAGTGTGCAATATGTACTACGATAGGTACTAAATAGCTGCTTGTTGCATGAAAAACTTAATTAGACTCTAACTGTAAACCTCCATCTTATAGAAAAGGCAGATAGCCAGTAATTAAAGCCAGTCATTTAATCAATTGATGGATCCATCAAATATTTGAGTGTTAGTTGAAAGGCGTTAGGATGGTTATGAAGACATATATATAGTGTTATCTGCTCTCAGGAAACTAAATAACCATATAATAAATGCTAATATCAAACATCTGTTCTGTTTACCAAAACCTCATATTTCTGTGTCTTCTTTTTTTTTTTTTTAATT
>NW_006921659.1:1714151-1728289 GCF_000298275.1 Orycteropus afer afer
GACTTCTATACTGCCTTAAAAAATAGTTTACAGTCTGATACAAGAACTAATATGTGTTAAATCTTGTAGGTATTAGATACTGTGCTATGTACTTTATGTATATTATCTCCTTTCATCTTCAAAACAGTCTTAAAAGACAAGTATTATTGTTCCTGATTTGTAGATGTAAAAGCTGATAATTCAAGAGTATGAGTAACTAATTAGCTAGGTGAATTAGTATAATAGACATATGATTCCATAGCCCAAGCTCTTTCTATCACAGAATATGAAAAGAAGCTATGTAAAACGGGACATGATAGATGTCCTATGTGTGGTACAGAGTTGTGCTTTGTGAATACACAGGAGTCAGCTTTGACCTACAGTTATAAAAGAAGCTAGTGTGTTTACAGAATTTCTGGGAAGCTTAACCTTGTCAGATAGATAGGAAGAATAAGGGGAAAGTGATCAGGGAGATCAGTTAGTGTGGGTAAGATTGAAGGCCAAAAACAATGAGCAGTTTGTGATTGATAGTATAAAAATTTCAAACATAGTTGTAAAATGCAGTTGAACAAATTTGTCTTTTATTTTGAACAAAGTGCTTTCCTTTCCCATTTTTCCCTCTTAAACAAAATAATTTATCCTGGATTTGCTTGTGATATAGGAGTTCTGATGGTGTGGTGCCTAAGGCATTTGATTGCTAACCAGAAGGTTGGCAGTTCAAACCCACCAGCCACTCCCGGAAAGGAAGACTGGGCAAGCTACTTCTGTAAAGATTTACTGCCTTAGAAACTCAGTGGGGGTCAGTCTGAGTTGTAATTGACTCAATGGCAGTGGGTTTTTTTTTTTTTTTTTTTGGTTTTGATACACTGAGTATGAGAGAGTAGATCACAGAACTATTATGTAAATCCTAAGCTCATTTTGGTTGGCTAAGTTGGAACATTCAATGCAGCAGTAACTGAAGGAGCAAAAGGGTTGGGGAAAATAAGGTGGAAGAGCTAAGGAATCCTGAAAAAAAAGATTTACTTAAAATGTAGTATATTTTGTCTTACCCTCATATCCCTGTTAAAAAAACCCATTGCGTTCGAGTAGATTCCGATTTATAGTGACCCTGTAGGACAGAGTAGAACTGCCCTATAGGGTTTCCAAGGCTATAAATCTTTACAGAAGCAGACTGCCTCTTTTTTCTCCCAGAAAGTAGCTGGGAGTTCAAGCTGATTACCCACTGAATACCTTAACTACTGTGCCACCAGAACCTCCTTCCTAAAAGTGTAATACCCCACAAATGTCCAACAATATGCTAAAAGCATAGTTACAAAAAGTCTGTAAGAGGTGTCATTGCTTTTAGGGAACTTAGTGTTTTATTGACAAGACAGTAAACTAATAGTTAAGTAGCAAATAATATAGTATATACATTGTAAGAATGGAAAGCTTTTACTTACATAATGTTCTCCTGGGTTATGTCCCATGCACCTTCTACTTTTTTTTTTTTTTTTAATACTTTTCATGCTGTCTTTAGGTAATCCCTTCTATTCTCGTGACTTCAGTTTCTAAATCCTTTCATGTCTCTGCCTCCGTCTCCATTCTGAGCCATGCGTTCCTCCAGGGTCTTTTGGACATCTCCATCTAGCTAATGCCACAGTCCTCTCAACTTCAACTTACTTAAAACTTCCCCAGTCTGTTCTTAGTTCAGTGATTAGCACCACCACTATCACCTAATTGTTTAAGCTGGAAACTGAGAATCTTTTTTTCTTTTTTTTAATTGTAATTCGGGTGAAAGTTTACAGAACAAATGCATTTTCCATATGACATTCTGTACACATTTTGTTTCATGACATTGGAATGTAACAACTCTCTTCTCACTTCCTCTCTGGTTACCTTTTCCCTGTGTCCTTCTTTCCTATGCATTCCTGCCCTCTGAGCTCTCTCCCTGTGCAAATACTACCCTTCTCATCTCCCATAGTTGGTTGTTCTTAGTGTACCTACCTGGTGTAAATTTTTACCTTTTACACTTGTCTGTTGTTTAGCTGAAAGCCATGGGAGTGAGTTCCAGGTCTGAACTCTGGGCCATAGTCTCAGGGCTCTCACCAGTCTCTATCAGACCAGTAAGCCTGGTCTTTTTTGTGCTTTTGAGTTTTGTTCCACATTGTGCTCCCACTTTATCCAACATCTCTTAATATTGATCTCTTTCTGAGTGGCTGACAGTGGTAGCCACTCACCACCTAGTTCTTCTGGCTGAGAATCATTTTTGCTTTTCTTTTTCTTATTTCTTCACCACATGTTCTGTTGATATTGTTTCCTAATTATCTATTAAATACACCCACTTTTTTTTCTTTATTCCCTCTGCCACTATTCTAATTTAGACTGCTGTTGCCTCTCACTTAAATTACTGCAAAACCCTCCTAATTAATTTCCTGTGCCATCTTTGCCTTCAGATTATTCACAGAAAGATATATTGCTTGGAATCCTCTTCTTTGGTTCTTGGATTGAAGTCCAGTTTTCCTGATGTGTCTTACCCGCTCTGCTTGATCTGGCCCTGCTTGCTTCTTTAGCTTGAACTCTTAGTTCTTGCTTGTACCTCCTCTACTCAAGCCTTACTGAACTTGGGTACATCATGCTCTCTTTAGCCTTGACACATGCTATTCCCTTTTCTTGGAAGTAAAATATGATGAAATGAAAATATTTCCTGTACTGATTAAAAGCACAGACTCTGGAGCCAAACTGTGTAGGTATGAATCCTGGATCTACTATTTAGCTAGCTGTGTGGTCTAGTGCCACTTCCTTAGCTATTATTTCACTGTCCTTATCTGTAGCGTAGTGCCTAAGGCACTTGACTGCTAACCAGAAGGCTGGTGGTTCAAACCCACCAGCCACTCCTCAGAAGGAAAATGGGGCAATCTACTTCCGTAGTGATACTGCCTCAGAAACCCAAGGAAAGGTCGCTATGAGTCGGGTCCGACTCGACGGCACATAACAACAACAACATTTGTACAATTAGGATAGTAGTAGTAGCTGCCTCATAACATATTGTGGGGACGAAAAGAGATAATATAGTTGAGGCTCTTAGAACAGTGCCTGCCACATACTAAGTCTCTACAAGTATCCTATTATTATAACAAATCTGACTATAAATGTGTTGTGGTACTGATAGTATTAAATTTTGTTTAAAGGTTGGCTTAATGATAAGTATAAGTTATGAGTCAATTGGCTCATTATGTTTGGTCTTTATCTTTGCTTTTGGATGGGCAGCAGCTTTCTTTTCCTAACTTCTTATTTTTCACCTTTTTAGTGCTAAAAATTAGTCTCAGGTTGATATTCCTATGAAATGGATTATTTGGCAAGGTTACAGTTATATTGAAATAATTTTATTACAAAGAATTACATGAATGTGTATATATATATATTGTTGTTGTTGTATATATATATTATATAGACACATGAGTTGCCATTGACTCAGTGGCAGTGGGTTTGATTTTGTATTATATGTTATTGTGCCGTCGAGTCAGACCTGACTCCATGGGAGGGAAGGACACAGGGAAGAGGTAACTACAGGAAGGAAGTGGGAAGTGAGCTGTTACACTGTGGAGAATTACAGTCAATGTCATGAAACAAGAGGTGTGTGAACTGCTGTATGGAAAATGAATTTGCTCTGTAAACTTTTCACCCAAATCACAATAAAAGTTAAAAAATTAAAAAAAAAATAGAAGTACTGATAAACATCCATTGTTATTATTTTGGTGATTGCATAATACGTTTGTTTTCTTACAGAAATGATACATGGTTTTGTAATTTGCTTTTAAAAAATGTCACGAGTGCTTTTCTATGACTACAACGTCTGCAACATAATTCTTTTATTTTAAAAATGTTTGTTGTACTTTGGGTGCAAATTTACATGTTGTTGTTGTTATGTGCTGTCAAGTCGGACCGACTCATAGCGACCCCTCCTTGGGTTTCCTAGGCAGTATCACTATGAAAGTAGATTGCCCTATCTTCCTTCTGAGGAGTGGCTGGTGGGTTTGAACCACCAGCCTTCTGGTCAGCAGTCAAGTGCCTTAGGCACTGCGCTACCAGAGCTCCTGCAAATTTACGTAGTGCAACATAATTCTTAATAGTTGATAGATGACTTTTTACCTTCTGATTTATGTGCCATGATGATTAAAGTTTCAGGTAAAGTTCTCAATGGAATTAACTTATTTTTCTTTCAAGTATGTTTCAGAGATTATGAGTTATAAAGGTTTAAATGGTTTGTGTTCTAGTAAGGATACTTAATATGTTAAGACAGAGATACTGTTACCCAGAAGTTAAGATCAGCTGTGAAAAAAACATGTGAAAACTAAATTTTATTGAAAGTTTTCTTAGTGCCCCAGGTTTGACATAAACTTAACACTTACAAATATATTTCTGTTTAAAAGGTGTTGATTTTGACATCTTGACTTAATTTTCTCTATTATGGATTTAGTTTTCATTGATACTATGATTTTTTTTTTTTTCACAGATTATGGGGTTTATTAGGGAAGGAAGCACCAGGCTACAATTCAAGTTCAGGAAAAACTCTCAGTCTCTTTCCCAGCCCAGTCTCTCTCCTAACAGTCTCTCACAGTCTTTCTCCCAACAGTGAGTGTCCCTCGGTGTCTCACTCAGCAATGCGTGTCTCTTGCGTCTCTTTCCCAGCAGCGCGTGTCTCTTTCAGGAGCGCGTATCTCTTTCAGCAGCAGGTCTTCCTCAACCAGCAGTTGGAGAGAGACCTGGTACTATGATTTGAGATGCCTTCATGAAGACTGAAATCTAAAATTGCACCTAAGGGAAGTGGATTGATGATCTAGTTCTGTCTGATCTGACACTGCTAGATTTGGGAATGACAAAATATATTTTCTCCTTTTGTCCAGAAGGAGATAGTTGCTTCCTAATCAATTTCTAATGTGATTACTTTGCCAGTGAAAATATTGGTGTCTGCATACCACTGTAATTTTAATTTTATTTTTCAGAATATATTTCTTTTAAGAGAAAGTTTTCTAGATTGTCCTAATAATGTGAAAATATTTTTTAAACATTGATTATAACTAGTAAACAACTGTATTTTGATGTGACAGATGTTTAGTTCCTATTATTTGCAAGGTACTGTTTTAGATTCTATAAAAGATACGGGAGCTTTGGTAGTGTAGTGCCTAAGACACTTGACTGCTAACCAGAAGGCTGGAGGTTCAAACCCATAAGCCACTCCTTGGAAGGAAGGTTGGGCAATCTATTTCCGTAGTGATAATGCCTTGGAAACCCAAGGGGGAGTCGTTATGAATTGGGTCTGACTCCATGGCACATAACAACAACAACATAGAAGATACAGCAGTGAATAAAATAGCAGGAATTGGAGTAAAGAGCCTAAGTCAATTTCAGATAATTATAGCGGTATTACCAGGGTTGGTGTCACCCAGTGTGGTAACTCACTATGTCAATCCTCCTCCTCCCCCATGGACCTCCTCCTGCACCAGACCATGCAGAATCCTTGTTGTTAGGCGCCGTTGAGTTGGTTCCAACTCATAGTGACCCTGTGCACAACAGAACGAAACACTGCCCAGTCCTGAGCCATCCTCATAGTCGCTGCTGTGCTTGGGCCCGTGGCTGCAGCCACTGTCTCAACCCGTATCATTGAGGATCTTTTCCTTTTTGCTGACTGTCTACTTTACCAGGCACGATGTCCCTCTCTAGGGACTGCTCCCTCCTGATAACATGACCTAAGTGTGATAGGTGAAGTTTGGCCACTCTTGTTTCTTAGGAGCATTCTGCCTGGACTTTTTCCAAGAAAGATTTGTTCATTTTTCTGGCAGTCCATGGTATGTTTAGTATTCTTCACCAACACCACAGTTCAAATGTAGCAGTTGTTCTGTGGTCTTCCTTATTTATTATCCAGCTTTTACATGCATATGAGGCTATTGAAAATACCATGGCTTGGGTCAGGCACACCTTAGTCTTCAAAGTGACATCTTGCTCTTTAACATTTTTAAAAGTCTTTTGCAGCAGATTTGCCCAATGTAATACATCCTTTAATTTCTTGTCTGCTGCTTCCATGGGCACTGATTGTGGATCCAAGTAAAATGAAGTCCTTGACTACTTAGAAATCCTTGGCAACAGAATCCTTAGTAATGTTTTTTATACTCATGTTACTCATAAATCATAATCCTTGAATATCACTGCATGTAATGGCAATAGTAGTGAGCTAAACAAGTAGTAAAATTACTCCTTTAAATTACAACATCATACTCACAAACTAAATGTATTTAATTTACATAGTTTCATGTGGTTAAAGTAAAAAGTCACTTAAAAAATAATAGAATTCAAAGTAGAAACGTTTAAGAACTCCATCAAACCTATGTTCATTTTAAAGTTAAACTTTACATGAGATACATTAATGGATTAGATTTGCATAATCAGTGATGACCCAAATAATGTAGTAGAAATTATGGGCAAATGAATATAGACATGTATTAAAAAATGAAATAATACCATAAAAATAAATAGGAACAAATACAAAAGCATTTCAGCATCTCAGCTAAATCAGAACTTTCCTTTCTTGGCCTTCAAAGCTGTGAACTTGTGAACACTTCATCAAATGCCGGCTCACTTTTGATTGATTATTTTAGTTGCTAAGATTAGAAAGTGTTGTCTGCCCCATGGTAGATCACAGGTAGTGCTGTTTAAGTTTTAGCTTTGAAAGTTTCCTCTCACATGAAGTGACAGACACATAGATCGTCAGAAATAATTTTCGGCTGAGTGCAAGGGCTAGGAGTGATTCTGTGAAGTCCTATTCAGTTACAGATGTCAAAACATCTGTTACCCAGTCTTCAGCTTCTTCCAGATCAATCTCTGCTGCTCTCAATTGCCTTCTCAGCCTTGGCATGTCTATTAAATCTTACTCTCAGATACCTCATCATGGAAAGTGATCAGTTTTGAAATAATTATCTTTAACTCTCCTTCAGTGGCAGATAGGAAATTCTCTGTTTGAGGAGCTTCAAACATGGCTGCTACATCCTTGACGGCTCTTGATCTGAACTAGAGTTAAGAATGAAAATGCTAAGGGCACTCAGGCATCACCCTCTTATTTTCTTCTTGCAGAGTGAGTCCGGCGTCTCTTGACTGCTCCCCACCCCTGCCATCCTCTTCTTCAACCTAGCTCTTCTCTCTATTGCAGTTCCATATTCGTCTGATTTTAAAAGTGCCTGTTTAGTAGCATGCTCCACTGTGCTCCTCATGGGAAAAAAGTCTTAGTGCCTCTAGCTTTGTCAACACCTTATCGAGAGTTAAGCCTTTAGTCTGCAGGTATTGCCATGTAAGGTTAATTTCCTGAAGTATATCCCACCAGAAATACAGGTAGCACAGAAGAGTAGACAGCAGACAGCAGGCAGAAGACCTTGTGTTCTTCCTCTTAGGTCCAGATTTTCATGTGGATCACAGAGAGCTTCTATCACCACCATAAACTTCTCTGACTTTTCTTTAACTGACTTAACTAACTGCAGCACAATAAGCACTCTAGCCTGCTGTTGATAGCCTTCGCACTAAACACACCAGTATGGTCAATTAACACATCCTGTAGATGGATGGACGCAGCAAAGAAAGAATACATTATCTCAAGAGTTCATGAAAATGTTACACAAGGTGCATTTTCAAAAGAGTGCTGAGAGCACAAGTTAAGTGAATGGTCTACACATCCATTAAAAATATTTTTCTTGTTCTTTCCCTTAAGAATGGCTTATTTACCTCCATAGATTCCAGCCTTAGTGTCAGTATTATTGTAACCTTGAATGTGGCCCATCATTATGCCCAGTCCATCACTTCACAGTTTTTTAAGAATGTCAAACTGAAGTCAACATCTTTTTCCCCCTTAAAAGGAGAACTCCTAGAAAGACTTCTTTCACTTCAACTTTCCTGTTCTTGATTTTTACACATCACTTCAGACATCTGGTCAGTATGCTGTCAAACATGTTACCAAAGTACTACACAGACTTCATGCCTGTGACGAGCTTTTCCTTCACATGCTTGGCCAGGGCATTTGTAAAGTCGTTCTGATACGTTAAGTTTACGTGTGCTCCGTTTTAATTTCAGTACGTGCTCTTTCAGCACTGACGCATATTTTGAAAGCATCTCAACTATCTCAAGAAAGTTCCCCTTATTCAATGAAGATTCATCTTCCTTGTGGTCATGGAATGCCAGATTCTGCTTGGCAGGAAACAGTGGGACATCAAGCAATCTGTGCAAAGATGTTCCTTCACTTTTTCTTCTCCATTTGCATCAAAGCAATTGCTTAGGTGTCAGATTTCATGCAGCCTTTGTCCTGCTGCCAGTGTTTTCCAGTTTTCAAGGCAAGGTAAGTGCTCTTCGGGCTCAGATATGTAATTTTGAGCTCATTTCCCACCATTTCTGAAACCCAGTCACAAGTTGGGATGCCATATCTGTAACCTTAATGGCAAACACTCAGTAGCAAAAACAGTGTAAATTGTAGCTGACAAGTAAACCATCTGTGATCGTAGAATGTGGCGTATTACCTTGAATGCTGGAGCACATCTCCCTTTGCTTTTGCATCTTGCCTTCCCACAACACTGAAAGGCCCATCTTTGTTCTGGAAAGAAGAACTTACCCTTTTGATGTTTTCAACCCCAAAATGATCTGGAACTGATATCTCCTAGAAAGAAGCATCGTGTAAAATTTACAGATCTTTCTCATGAACAACATCCATCTCATTTACAGTATCATGGCTAGAGTAATTTTCAGCACTGTCGTTTCTTCAAATTCTGCCATTTCCATTCTTTGCTCAGTTTTATCAGTGGGAGCCTGATGAGCAGTGTCTTTTGATGCACCCTGGCCATCAGCCAGTCTTTTGACACACTGAAGCATGGATGCAGCAAGTATTTTGACTGATTTAATTCTTATGTCTTTTACTTCCCTTTGTACATCCAGTTGGCCCCTTTGATTTATGCACCCCATGTGTCATGATAGAATACCCTTGTATAATTAAAAAAAAATTTTGAAAAAAACAAGAAAATGTGAAATACAGATCTCTTGGTTATGTTCTATTAAATGTAAATTTTAAGGTGTCACAATTTTTGAAGCCATAATTCAAACTTAAACCTTGAACATTTCATTAAAATCCTATAAATTTGCAAGATAGTGATGTTTTTAAAGAAAATTTTAAAAAGACTAAAGATAAAAAAAACTGAATTGAAGATTTAAGTTCTATTTCTAAACGTGTGTCAGGAAACATATCATTTCCCCTACTTCATGTTTTAAACTGTCATTTTCTCTCTTTAGTTATCAGAGTTATGTAATTCATAATTATTGTACATGTGAGATTGTCATCAATTTTCATTATAGAATAATATGTGATATAGTTGTAAATTGCTTACATGTAATATTCCTTAGATTGTATGAATACTAACATAAATTTTTGTAGTCTTTTTACATTGAATTACAATAGCATTAGTCACATTATTAGTAATTGAGCAGAAGTCTTTTTTTATTTTCTTCCTTCTTTTTCTTTAAAAAGTTATTGAAATAAGTTCACAAATACCACAATACTGTAACTAAAACACTAGAAAATTTGGCAAAATCAGCGACTATAACAACACTGGCAACAACAAAAACAGCAGTGTGTGCTTGTAGCAGGGGCAGACGAAACCCCGTAATTCGAAGCTTCGTTGTAATTGAGTAATAATGACAGCTTTGATTGGAATGCATTAAAAAGTTCAAAAAGCAAATTACTCACTCACTGCTGTCGAGTCGAACCTGACTCATAGCGACCGCTCTTTGGGTTTCTGAGGCGGTATCACTACAGAAGTAGATTGCCCACTATTGCTTCTGAGGAGTGCCTGGTGGGTTTGAACCACCAGCCTTTTGGTTAGCAGTCAAGTGCCTTAGGCACTATGCTACCAGAGCTCCTAAAAGTAAATTAGCATTAAGTTTTACTTTTGTAGGTATATTGATACATGTAAGCTGGCCTTACAAAAAATGCCTTTGTTATTATAACTATCCATAGGGATACTTTCATAAAAAAATCATAAATTTCTGCTGAAACACTGCACAAAAATTTTATGGACAGTCATTTTGGTGTTACCCCTCTGACAGTGTCACCTGGTGTGGTCCACGCCCTGTGTAACTCCCTAGTGACACCACTGCTTGTGAGGGTTCTGAACAGTATGTTCTGTACCAACCATGCTCTTCCCAAGTGACATCTGTTGCCAAATCTGATAACCTCTTCTCTTTCTCTTCTATTTAACATTCTGCATTCGATGCTTTTGACTGCTTACCCTTTTAAACTTGTTCCTTGGCTTCTCTATACCACTTTTTTTTTTTTTTTTAAATCATTTTTCTCTTTAAAATAAACAGAAAACCAAACCCAATGCAGGTGGGTCGATTTTGACTCATAGAAGCCCATTGTGACATAGCAGAATAACCCCATAGAGTTTCCAAAGTTATAAACTTTATGGAATTAGATTGCCACAACATGTTACCATGGAGAGCTGGTGGGTTCCAACCACTGACTTTAGGTTAGCAGCTGAGTACTGAACCACTACAATGCCAGGGCTCCTTTTTAACTCTCTAACTGTTGCTTATTATTTACTTTCCTCATCAGTTTTTTTAATTAAGAGAAGTTTCGTAAAACAGAAAAATTGAAACTAGAAAAATGAATACCCATGCTTTCTTGATGTAGAGAGTCAACTACCATAATTTTTCCATATTTTGTTCTTTCTCTCCCCACCCCCCATCATTTATCTGTCTGTTTATAAACATGCTTCTTCTTGTTAAATCATTTGGAAGTACTTGAAGATGTCATAACATGCCACCTCCAAATACTTAAACTTACATCTCCTAAGAATAAGGACTTTCTCTTGTATAACGAAAATATCATTAACTTGTTAACTTAAGAAAATTAATAAAATAAAAATTAAAAAATAAAATTAACCACAATACCATAATAATATTATATAATACCTAGTCCCTGTTCAAATTTCCATAGGTCTCCTACAAATAAACTTTTATAGCTGCTTTTATTTGAACCACCATTCAGTCAAGTTTTTCATGTATAATATTTGGTTATTATATGTCTTGATTCTCTTTTAATCTAGACTTCTTCCAACTTTACCTTTTTTTAAAAAAATTTCTGTTTTTAAGGGGTCAGTCCAATTTTTTTAAATAGTGTCTCCCATCTAGATTTTCCTGTTATCAATGACTTTTAATAGTATCTTCTCCTGTAGCCCATTGAAAATTGGCATTCACTTGAGAAAGGTTTTCCCAACCCCTGTGCCATGGATGCTATTAAGGAGTTATGGATCTTATCATTAATCCTCTTAGCTCTTTGGCTACAAGTAGAGTTTGGGCAGTGGAAGCCCATTGGTCCCTTCAATCTGCCTGTGAGTAAGCTTGTCTGCTTACCCTGGTATTCATTACACACATCAACGTTTTCTGGGTACCATGATGTGAAAGGGGAGCTCTGGTAACATAGTGGCTAAGGCACTTGCCTGCTAACCAGAAGGCTGGCGGTTCAAACCCACCAGCCACTCCTCGGAAGGAAGATGGGGCAATCTACTTCCATAGTGATACTGCCTCGGAAACCCAAGGAGGGGTCGCTATGAGTCGGGGCCGACTCGACGGCACATAACAACAACAACAACAACAACAACATGATGTGAAAGAGGTCAGGGAGCATTGACCTAGAATACCATCTTCAGCCCTTTTCTTGTTCTGTTCTCTTTCCTTTTGTGATTGTGTTTACTGCCATGACTGTTGCACTCTTTTCTGAGAATCCAGTTCTACTAATTCCTTTGGTCATCTTCTATTGGCTGTCCAATAGCCACTTCAAAGTCATTGTGTCTAAAATAAATTTACTCTCTACCTGCAAACTGGCTTATTGCTAGTTTCATTCTTTTTGGAGGGTAAATGGCCTTATTCTTCACTGAGACAACATTCTGGCTAGAAACCTCCATCATCATTTGCTGTTTCTCTGGCTGTCTCTTAGGCTTTCTCATGCATCCTCCTGCATATGCATAGGCACACACATGTGCATATGCTTTTTAGTCATCACATATTTCTTAAGTGCTTATGATGTGTCTTATCTTTTTGGCTACAAAGCCCTGAAAATTCTGTCTCTGAATGCCTGTTGAACCCATTTCCTCCACTCCTACTACTTTAATTTTGGCATTCATCAATCCTTCCTTGGAACTTCTGCAATAGTCTCCTTATCTTCGGTTTTAAATTCTCTGATTAGTCTTGTGCTACTAGCTTATGAAGAATATCTTCTTGGTCATATGTTTCTGTTGCTCGAAATCCTCTGGTGGCTTCCATTGTACAGAAAAAATGCCAACTTTGCAGCATGCCTTAGAAGACTGTGCTAATTGTATCATCGTCTTCTCATGTGTTACTTCATCTGCAGGCCCTTTGTGTGCTAGCCATACTTGCCTTCTGCTGATTTGTTGATCGTAGCATGGATTTAATCTTCAGATTTTGTCTATATATTTTTCGTGTTCATAGGCCCTTTCCCCTGTTGTTTGCTTAATGAAGTCCTGCTCATCCTGCTCATCGGCTGTTCCCTTTGAAAATTACTTACCTGATAATATGCTCTAACTACCCTTCCACCAGAACCAAATCTTTCTTTCCATTATTTATCTGATACATTGTACACATACATGTGTTATTTTTATCAGACTGTATTCCGTGCTTGAGTGTTTCTCTGTCTAAAGGGCCATACGGGAAAAGGTAAGTTTCATTCTTCTTCTGTTCCTAGCTGAGCACAGTGCTTGGCACACAGCATGTGCTTAATAAAATATCTCTGGAATGAAGGTTATGTATCACTTGTTATCTTCTGCAGCACATGAGGCTGACTTGAGATTCATGTTCTCAAGGTAATGTTTTATATAAAATATTTGCCTTACAGCAAATCTTTGCTAATGATTGTTTTCTGTATAAAATAGTCATTTAATTACTTGTTTTAAGATGAGCACCTTTTTAAAAATTTGTTTTATTTTTTGTTATTATTGAGAATATACACAGGCAAACATATACCAATTCAACAATTTTGACATAATTCAATGACATTGATTACTTTCTTCAACCATTTTCAACTTCCTTTCTGAATTGTTCCTCTCCCATTAACATACCTCCTGCACCCTAAGTTTCCTATCTAATCATTTGAGTTGCTGTTGTGAATTAGATCCCACATAGATAGTTCTTAAAGAGCACAATGCTCAAGGCGGACATTCCTTACTAAATAGAAGCATACTCTTTGGATGCCCGCAGTCTTGAAGTGTTACTGCTGATATATTTGTTTTAATTAAATTTCTCAACAATAAGAATTTGCCATTTTTGGAAACAAATTAAACATTAAATATTGATAAGACTGGAAATGTATTTACCAATGCAGCGTGTAGTTTTGAGATTTTAGATGTGCAAACTCAAATTGTTGTTGATTAAAAAGTAAGAAATTATGGGCAATATTATCGATATATCCTTAGTAATAAGATTTGAAATGTTGGTGAACCATTGATGTGATAAACTAACATGGGAATACAGTACTGTGAATTGTTGTTTTTCAAGAAAATGCAGGTAGCCCTTTCCAGTCAAGATTTGGTTATATACCATTGTCAACTGAATATAAACGCCTAAAAAAAGGAAAATTATACAGTTAACTGATTAGTGAAGTAATCAAATTATGTTTTGAGGGTTTTTCTTCTAGGCCAGTGCTCCCTGTTTTCTTTCATATCATGTCACCCACAAACTAATAGGAATTTCTAAAATCTTGTAATTTTAGAGCCTTTAAAACTAGTAAATTTTGGAGTTCCGGCAAGATGGTGGACTAGGCAGAAGGACTGCACAGGCGCTCTTCAACAAAGAAGAGGGAAACCAATTAACACAGACACAGAAGATAATCTTGGACCTCTGAGCCTTGAAGGGAAGGATACAAAAAGTGGACTAAACCCCCAACTAGCTGAAGAATTTGTGTGAAAATACCAAAAAAGGAGACACACAGAGCTGCAGTCTGGCAGCGGCCTGAGCAACCCTGACGGCACAGACGGCAGGGCTTGGAGATTCCCAAATGGTGGTAGGACCTAAGAATTAACCCAAAAATCACCCTGCTAGCCAGAGACTGCACGGAAGACTGTGCACGGTGGCTGGGGAACAAA
>NW_006921659.1:1729750-1735699 GCF_000298275.1 Orycteropus afer afer
ACCATCAAAAGGAATAACTTACATGTCATTGGAATTCCAGAACAGGAAGAGAAAAACAAAACCACTGAGAAAATTGTCCAAGATTTGCTGTTTTTCGCCAATTCCCTCAGTGTAGCTTCAACTTCTTCCTTCAACACCACCAGTTCTTTTGATCATATGCCCCCTCCTGAAATGGGCGAACACTGACCAATTCTTTTTGATACAGTGACTCTGTGTATTCTATCTTCTTTTGACATTTCTTCATTCCTCATTTCTTTTGATATTTCCACATCCTTCAGTATTTTGCCCGTTAAATCTTTCAGTATTGCAACTCGAGGCTTGAATTTTTTGTTTAGTTCCTTCAGCTTGAGAAATGCTGCACGTATTCTTCGCTTTTGGTTTTCTAACTCCAGTTCTTTGCACATTTTATTATAGTAATTGACTTCGTCTGCTCAAGTTGCTCTTGGAAATCTTCTGTTCAGCTCTTTTATCATTTCTTCCATCTGCTTTAGGTACTCTCCATTCAAGGGCAAGTTTCAGAGTCTCTTCTGACATACACTTTAGTCTTTACTTCCCTTCCAGTCTTTTCTTCCTTTCCCGTCTTTTTAATGACCTTTTGCTTTCTTCATGGATGATGTTCTTGATGTCATCCTACAATTTATTTGGTTTTCAGTCATTGGTGTTCAGTGCATCAAATCTGTTCTTTAGATGGTCTCTAAATTCAGGAGGGATATAATCAAGGTCATATTTTGGCTCTTGTGGTCTTGTTTGAATTGTTTTCAGCTTCAACTTGAACTTGCATATGAGCAATTGATGGTCAGTTCCACAGTCAGCTTCTGGCCTTGTTTTGGCTGAAGATATTGAGCTTCTCTGTCACCTCTTGCCACAGATGAAGTCAGTCTGATTCCTGTGTAGTCCATCTGGCAAAGTCCATGTGTATAGCTACCATTTATGTTGTTGAAAAAGGGTATTTGCAATGAATAAGTCATTGGTCTTGCAAAATTCTGTCATGCGATCTCCAGCATCATTTCTATCACAAAGGCCATCTTTTTCAACTACCAGTGAGTCTTTTTTGTTTTCAACTTTTGCTTTCCAATCACCAGTGATAATTAAACACATTTTGATTGCATGTTTGGTCAATTTCAAACTGCGGAAGTTGGTAAAAATCTTCAATTTCCTCATCTTTGGCTTTGGTGGTTGGTGTGTAAATTTAAATAATAGCAGTATTAACTGTTCTTCCTTGTAGGCGTACGGATATTATCCTATCACTGACGGCATTGTACTTCAGGAAAGATCTTGAAACATTCTTTGTGACGATGAACACCACGCCATTCCTCTTCAATTTGTCATGTCTGGCATAGTCGATCATGTGGTTATCTGATTTGGAATGGCCAAAACCAGTCCGTTTTGGCTCACTAATGCCTATTGTTGTTGTTGTTATGTGCTGTGGAGTTGTACCCGACTCATAGCAACCCCTCCTTGGATTTCCGAGGCAGTATCACTATGGAAGTAGATTGCTCAACCTTCCTTCTGAGGAGTGGCTGGTGGGTTTGAACCGCCAGGCTTCTGGTTAGCAGTCAAGTGCCTTACGCACTACTCTACCAGAGCTCCTTGCTAATGCCTAGGATATCAACTTTTATGTATTCCATTTAATTTTTGACAACTTCCAATTTTCCTAGATTCATACTTTGTACATTCCATGTTCTGATTATTAATAGATGTTTGCATCTGTTTCTTCCCATTTTGAGTCATACCACATCAGCAAATGGAGGTCCTGAAAGGTTTACTCCATCTACACCATTGTGGTTGGCTCTGCTGTGAGGAGGCAGCTCTTTCCCAGTCAGAGTTTGAATGCCTTCCCACCTGAGGGGCTCATTTTCTGGCACTATATTGGACAATGTTTCAGGGCTATTGATAAAGTTTTCCAGTAATATATCAGACAGTGTTTCACTGCTATTCATAATATAGGGTATAGCATAGCCAGTTGTAATTTTGTTCCTCCCTAGAATTTGGCCTAGTGTTTAGACACATAACATAAACTTAAGAGTTGTATGTTAATTAATATAAAATAGTAAGGCACTTCTGCTTTACTTACAGATGAAGACTTTAAGGTCTTTCCCTCAGTCTTGCCTGAGCTTGAGTTCACTCCTTTTTCCTTAAAAATGCTTCTGATTTTTTTTGTCTGTTATTAGGCGCTCTACTGGCATAGTGGTTAAAACATTCAGCTGCTAACCAAAAGGCAGTTTGAACCTACCAGCCACTCCACAGAAGAAAGATGAGACAGTCAGCTTCCATAAAGATTCATAGCTTTGGAAATCCTATAGGGCAGTTCTACTCTGTCCTACAGGGTTGCTATGAGTCAGAATCTACTCATAGCAGTGAGTTTGGTTTAGTATAGTTCCTTGGGATTAAAGATGGCCAGAACTGGACACCTGGTAGTGTTATCAAGAGGAGCTAGAGAGTCTTAGGCCAGTCTAATTTTAACAGTAACAGAAGGAGTTTTGCTTATACCCATCCTAAATGGTGCTTCACCTTGCTCCAGTTGACTTGGGGGCTGGCTATTAAATTTGGACATTGTGGTTTATGTTTGTGTGACCCCTAGGCTGGGCCTGGTTGAGTGGCTGGGCAGCTTGTGGTAGTTATTCCCCATGATGAGACTGGCAATCAACTCTGTGGTGGGATCTACCACAGCAGCTGAGTAGCTGCCTTTGGAATGTGGTCTGCATCCTGTATATAAGAAGAAGTCTTGGGGATAGTCCCATGTTTATGGCACGCTTGGACCCTGCATGTAGCCATCTCATTCTTCAGCAGCCTGCCATTCTCTGCTGACCTTGGGACTTTCAATGGACTTAATGGCCTGCTGTGTGGTTTGGTAACATCAGGACTGTGCCTTTTTACTTGTCAACCTTGGGTTTGTCAGTCTCAGCAGCCAGCAGCTGTCCAAGTGAAGAAAAGCCTATAGCTCCAGTGGGCTGGGAGCAGGAGGCAGAGCTGGACCTCAAGGTTGAGGGGCTTTCGTCTAGCCCTTAGAGCCTGGCACATTGAACTTGGCCTTAAAGCCT
Source organism: Orycteropus afer afer (assembly GCF_000298275.1). Lineage (NCBI taxonomy): Eukaryota > Metazoa > Chordata > Mammalia > Tubulidentata > Orycteropodidae > Orycteropus > Orycteropus afer. The sequence goes on from NW_006921659.1 coordinate 1,732,792, forward strand.
CCAAACATTAAGAGAATAAACTGTTTGTTAAGGCCATTCCGTTTGTGGTATATTCTTGTCATAGCAGCACTAGGTAACCAGAACAGACATTATCATTAAAACACTTTGTAATATTGCATTCAAGAGTCATTCCTATTGGACTTGGCTTCTGTAGGCTTGAGAAGTTCTTTCTTGAAGAACATGTAAATTCTACCACTGAGTGTATGGTTTTCTGGGATAAAACTTTTCATTTAAGGAAATGATTTCTACTCTTAGCATGAATACCTACATCTTATTTTTCTACTACCTATAGAATTGCCTCTGTCAAGAATTTTCCAGAACATAGTATCTCAAATGGAGCATCAAATAGAATCATATTCTCTGACAAATTTGTTTTTGTATTTGGTTGTTAAGTAATATTCCCATTAAGCAATTGTTTTTCATCGTGACTGGTAAAAGTAAAGTTTGTATGGTTTTGATATACATTACAGACATATAGAAGAAATGTCTTTAAATTGAAAAAAAAAAAATCTACATACCATATATTCATTTATATACTATTAATATATGTATTTTTAGTTTTTCTGAATACATTTATTAAATTCCTTTGTTTATTTTCAACAATACGCAGTTGTTTTAAGCATACTATATAATATGCACTAAATTTTGTAATGTACTTTCCTTGAAGGCTAACGATTTTGGAAGTGCTGTGTGCTTTTATGTTATTTAGAAATAAAATTCTTTTAAGGATGAACTAAGCTGCCTTTAGGAGCTCTGGTAGCATAGTGCCTAAGGCACTTGACTGCTCACCAGAAGGCTGGAGGTTCAAGCCCACCAGCCACTCCTCGGAAGGAAGGTTGGGCAATCCTACTTCCGTAGTGATACTGCCTCGGAAACCCAAGGAGGGGTCGCTATGAGTCGGGGCCGACTCGACGGCAAAACAACAACAACAACAAGCTGCCTTTAAAAGCCAGGCTGTCATAGCAGTGTGGGCCAGTTTCACCTGCTTTTCAGCCCTGTCATGTAAAAGAACACATTGTACTTTTATGATTCTTAATATTGTGTGCCTGAGCCATCTAGTCTGTGGGATATGAACTGTCACTTCCACTTGGAAAACTCCTGGAGAAGTAACACACGTGTGAGGTAAGCAATAGTTCCCTTACCCCGTGTGCTAGTCATTGATATATTTCTGGACATTATGGTAAAAGACATATCTTTAATCTTCGTAACTAAAGTATTGGCATCTGACCAAAGATTGGCATTGACATAGTACAGTGCCAGGCAGTCCCATATGCCCTCTGGGACCCTGCCACTTCTTCATCTGGCAAACTGCACAAGTGACATGCTATCACTGATCATCTGACAGTTAATGTACAAAAGAGAGATGATAATCACATACATACTTTCTTTCATTCTCAATTTAAAAACTATAAATCTTAAATTTGATGGTCTGAATATTTTATTAATGTAATGTATGGAAGTGATATTTATTAAGCACAATAATTACTGGGTTTATTCCTTGTTCTTATCCATATAATGCAGAGTAAGAGGCCTTTGCTTCAGTCTGTTCTTCTCAAGCTTTCAAATTCCTTTGACAGCCTGGATGTGAAATTCAAAAGCCATTAATGTGATGTGTTAATTTTGTACTTTTTGACTTACTGCAAAAATCTTATAGTTTCCATAGCAACAATAACCTATCCAGATTGTGTAATATTCTTTACAGTAGTAAAAATAAAACTGTATGCAATTATATGAGCTTCTGGAGTACTTCATTTAGAGGAGCTAGGGACTGAAATATTTCTGTTTAGAAAATTATGGTTCCATATGAAAATTTTGTCAGAAAGCTGATATAATTTTATATATCAGCTTAATTTGTTTCAAGTATTTGTTAAGTTTAAATATTGGTAGCTGATTTAATGACTAAATGTGTAAAATTCACATTATAAGCATTGTGACAGCGTGTCAGGCATATGTGACTTTGCAGACATACCTTTACATGCATTTAAGGTAGAAGGGGGATATTTGGCTTTAATTACTTCAGTCACCTGCTGCTTGCGTTTCTTAGTTGTTTCTCGGTGATCTGAACAAAGTCTAGTTTTATGTTGTGAAGAAACAGGATGGAGAAAAAGGGAAAATACGATCGCGTAGGTTTTTCCTATGTTTGAGTTTGCTCTTGAGGACATGCCTAAGATGTCACTTTGAAAATGCTAGAGTGCTTTAGTAGGTGAATATTTTCAGAGTATCAAATTATGTTTTTCCTTAAATTTAATTAAAAAGGTAATATAATGATAGCATTAAAGGTAGTTAAAATAACTCCCTGTAGCGCAACTGTTTTTCATTTTTTATATTACCTTTAACATGTCTCTCTCTCTTTCTATTTGTGTGTGTGTGTGTGTATTTATATAGTATCATTTGTATATTTCCTCAGTAGTATATGGTAAACATTTTCAATGTTTCTAACCTTAATGGCTTTCATTTCAAGAACAGCATAACAGTCCATGGTATTGGCATATCTGGTGTGTTTTTATTTATCAAAATCCTACTTAGTTCTTCTCTCAGTGCCTTGTATTGAAAGAAAAAAATGGGTCTAATTTTCCAACTGATCAGGGGACAAAGTAACCATAATTCACTTGCCCAAAATGTAGATGATGGTGAAAATCTTAATAATGCATATAAAATGATTTTTAAAAAATTTGGTGAAAATATATACAGCAAAACTCATTCCACATTCTCATTATTTCTGTTTTAATTGTTTCACTTCTATTTACTTAATTGCCCCCTGCCCTCCTCTCCACTTCTCTTTGATGCTTTAAAATAGCTGTTTGACCCATTTATTTTTATTTATTTATTATTTTTTAAAAATTTTATTTTGATTTGGGTGAAGATTTACAGAGTAAATTCACTTTTCATACAGCAGTTCACATAATAT
>NW_006921659.1:1745294-1757633 GCF_000298275.1 Orycteropus afer afer
CCTTCCCTTCAAGGCTCAGGGGTCCAAGATTATCTTCTGTGTCTGTGTTAATTGGTTTCCCTTTTCTTTGTTGAAGAGGGTCTTTGCAATCCTTCTGCCTAGTCCGCCATCTTTATTTTTATTTTTTAAAGTAATGCTATGCTCAAGGGTATTTTCTCTTTGGGCTAAATTGTTACTTAGTTTAAAAGTAACTTTGGCAGATAGTTTGATTCAAGGTTTGAAGAACAACTCAGGGCCATAGTCTCAAGGATTCCTCCAGATTCAATAGGTCCAGAAAGTCAGGGTTCTTTAAGAGTTTGAAGTTCTGTTGCACATTCTCCTCTCTTTATATTAGGATTCCTCTATTTTGTTCCTGATCAGAACATTCAGTAGTGGTGGCTGATGAAATGTTTTTTTAGAAATGCATAGTGTTAATAAACTGCTTTTTCTGCTAGTAAACACAAAATGGGAAAAAGGAGGAATTGGCGAATAGTACAGATATGGCATTATTAGGTACTATTATTAGTACAGATTATGGCATTTGAAGAAGGTATGATGACGTGGTGACACTTTGCTAAGGCTTTAAGACAATCAAAAGATAAAACTTCGAGGGAGGATATGGGTTATGCCCCTGTTATCCAAATAGCACATTATACAAACAAAATTCACCTGGGGCCTCGGTATGGTTCTGGTTTCAGTACCCTGAGGGTACTGTGTTGTACTAGTAACTCATATGATACTATTAGTAATTTTAGGGGATTTATCACCATTAGTAAACTGCTGTCAACCCTTTGTTAAGCACCCTGGTAACTATGAAGGTTCCCTAGAATTTCTAATCCTACCTCCATTATTTAGAGAATCCACTTGTAACTACTTAGTTTCTCTTAGAGTTCCTGAAAATGAGATGTTAGTGGCTGGAATTTTGAAGTCTTTTAAAGGCTATTGACTGATGTCTTGGGGCTTTTGAATGTCCTCTATTAGATAGAATCAGGTTATGCCAAGGGGTCAGCATTCGTCTGTAGCTCTTCCCTCCTATAAATGCTTCTGTGCTATAGAATTACTTTAAAAGAATCTAAGAGTTTATTTCTGTCAGTTATATTTGTAGTGAATGTTTGTAACAGAACGTTTCACAGACTCCAGATATTAAGACAGGAGTGGAATTATCTTGCAATGTGCTTGAGTTTATATTTATGTTTTTCTATTCTTTGAAACTGGTGCCATGTTTACTATCCTGTTTTGTTTTAATTTTGAATTTTGTGTTTTGGCTCTGTGTGATGTTTTCATTGTGATATGAATTTCTTTTGGTATTTTGTATTTTTGTATTTTCGATCCTTTCAAAAAAATTAAGCAATGCATAGCATTGTTGTTGTTGTTGTTATTTGCCATTGAGTCAGACCCGACTCATAGTGACCCCTCCTTGGGTTTCCAAGGCAGTATCACTACGGAAGTAGATTGCCCCATCTTCCTTCCGAGGAGTGGCTGGTGTGTTTGAACCTCCACCCTTCTGGTTAGCAGTCAAGTGCCTTAGGCACTATGCTACCAGAGCTCCCATAGTATAGTGAGAATGTTTACATATAGAAAAGACTTAGTAACTTCCATTGTTTTTTGTAGCTATGATTTTAAATCTGAAAGAAATATGTAGAAAATATAATTAATTTTTGTTTTTGTTTATGTGCAGAAAAGATGAAAAGGAATATGCATTGAAGCAAATTGAAGGCACAGGAATATCCATGTCAGCTTGTAGAGAGATTGCAGTAAGTAGATATGAATATAGTTATTTATTTTTGATGTTGGTTAAAATATGTTTTAATATGTTGTATTTTTATTAATGTGTCCAATGCTTGGTTATGTCAGACATTAATGATGTTTTATATAAGATAAGAAAAGCTACATAAACTTTTTAATTACTTGACAATCATCTTTAAACATTTTAAAAATGATATTTAGGATTTATAATCTTACAAATACTAAATTAAATGATAATCTATCGTCTATTTTTTCTGTAATCACAGGACTGGTATATGTTTTTCTAGAGAAAGAGGAGACAGTATTAGATCTTATACATTTTAATTACTTTTTCTGAAATATATAGTTTAGTGATACAGTCTACTAGTTGCTACAAAAAGAAAACCATCATAAAAGTGATCCATTAAAAATAGTTCCTTTTTTTCTTTTATCTTTATCTGACACACCAATGCATTTGTTGTTGTTATATGCCTTCGAGTCAGACCCGACTCATAGTGACCCCTCCTTGGGTTTCCAAGGCAGTATCACTATGGAAGTAGATTGCCCAACCTTTCTTCCTCCGAGTGGCTGATGGGTTTGAACCGCCAGCCTTCTAGTTAGCAGTCAAATGCCTTAGGCACTATGCTACCAGAGCTCCCCCAATGCATTGAAGGAGTGGCTTTTGATGGGCGCCTAACATTTACTTAGTATTTACCAGGTACCAGGTTTACTAAGTGCTTTTATAATTCATTTAATCTTCACAAAAATCTGTTGAAATAGATACTTTTAATATCCTTATTTTACAAATGGGGAGCTCTGATATAGTGCCTAAGGCACTTAACTGCTAACCAGAAGGCTGGCAGTTCAAACCCACCAGCTACTCCTCGGAAGGAAGATGGGACAATCTACTTCTGTAGTGATACTGCCTCGGAAACCCAACGAGGGGTCGCTATGAGTCTGTTGGACTCATCAGCACATAACAACAACAACAACAACAACATTTTACAGATCAGGAAACAAAGGAGAAAACCTCATTATGGTGTAGAAGGCTTACTATTACATTACATTATTTTAATTTATTGTTTCAGTTCTTTAATTGTTAGTTGTCAAAGGGTGCAGAATAAAACTGCTCTATCGCGTTTTCAAGGGCGTGACCTTTTGGAATCAGATCACCAGGCCTGCCTTCTGAGGTGCTTCTGGATGGGTATGCACCATCAGACTTTTGTTTAGTAGTCAAGTACTTAACCATTTGTGCCACCAGGGATTCCTAGTTCTTTAATAAAGGTTGCTTATAGGGCGTTATTATGATATCATATCCATTAGAAATTTCTGTATCTAAATTGTTAAATATTTAATATTGTCCATAATTATTAGGGATTTTTTGCCTCTTAATTTGCTAACTGTGACATACATTGCCCACAGTTCCACACTTCGGTGTCACTCGCATGGAAGCTTTTTTTCATTACTCTTAATAACCAAACCCAACCCACTGCTTTCAAGTTGATCCTGACTCATGAAGATTCTATAGGACAGAGTAGAACTGTGCCATAGGGTTTTCCAAGGCTGTAAATCTTGATGGAAGCGGATTGCCTCATCCTTTTCCCATGGAGGGACTGATAGTTTTCAACCACTGACCTTTTGGTTAGCAGCTAAATGCTTTAATCACTACACCACCAGTGCTACTTTTTCATCACTCTTAGTCATAAGAAAATATGTGGTACAATTCATAGACCTGTGTATCTGTCTACCTCAGCCACTAACACTTTAAATAGCTATGAGTCCCAGTTTTTTTTTACCTGATAATAACAAGAATATGAAATTAGGAAACTAGTCAGACATTCTTTGATTATAGAATAAAAAACCAAAACCAAACTCACTGCCATCGAGTCATTTCTGACTCATAGTGACCCCCTCTGGGTTTCTAAGGCAATAAATCCTTATGGAAGTAGATTGGCCCATCGTCCTTCTGCAGAGTGGTTGGTGGGTTTCAACCGCCAACCGCCAACCTTTTGGTTAGCAGTCAAATGCCTTAGGCACTGCACCATGAGAACTCCTTTGATTATAGAATAGGAGCTCCTTGTTTGACTGTGCACACTTTGAAGGTTAGGGGCCTTGTCTTTTTATCCCTAGTTCCTAACATAGTGCTTGCCACATAGCAGTACCCAAAATCCACTACCGTCAAGTCAATTCCAACTCATAGCAACCTTATGGGACAGAGTAAAAGTGCCCCAAAAGATTTCTAAGGCTGTAAATCTTTAGGAAAGCAGCTGCGACATCTTTGTCCTGCAGAATGGCTGGTGGGTTAAAATAGACAACCTTTTGGTTGATGCTTGTTAACCAGTGCACCAGTAGGGTTTTTGCACACAGCAATAGTGCCTCATAATTTTTTTTTTTTTTTTTTGGGTCTGGTAAATGTTGAATGGGCAGAACAACAGAAATCTAATGTTCCATCTTCTAAGTTCTTTTTATCATATAAATTTATTGTTTGAAAAGTTCAAATTGGGGGTTTTCCATTAATTAGTAAGTGGTATTTGTAATATCAGAATAAGCATTTGATTAGTGATTTTTTTAAGACTTAAAGCTCTTACATGTTATCTCAATTAACATCAATGTCATTGGCTTGCTATCTTACTATTTAAAATGGTATCATAATTTAGAGTAATCTTTTTGAACCTCATTTTCCATAACTTAATGGTTACAGTGAATAGCTGATCTTGACTTATAGGAAATGCTAATCCAGTTGTAGATGTGTTTTTAAAACAAAGGCTTCTGTATCATGAGGAAAATATAGTGCATGAGTGTTTGTATCTTTATATAAATTTGGAGGGTGATGGAGAAGGTTAACTCTTAATATCATTTACAGCCTTCAGGAACAGTTTACCACGTTTTCATTGAGAGGTTGCTTTAATAGTACTTCGGAAAGTGGCCAGAGTTTCTAGATTGAATAGTATTTTCTCACTTACCTAACTACTTAGTCCCGTTTTGATAAGAATTTTGACACACGTTTAATGTGGATATTACTGCATGTTAAGTAAATGCATATATAATTATTAACACCAGTACAAAATTATTATAAAATTACAGTTTTGTAACTTGCTTTATGTAATTGTCTTTTAAATCATATAGGAGAAGAAAAGAGTTACAAAAATAGATTTTTACTATCTTACGTAAATATTGTTAGCTTCACTGGTGTTCTTTATTTCTTCATATGGATTTGAGTTACTGTAAAAGAGTCTTTTCCTTTTAGCCTGAAGATCTGTCTTATGTATTTCTTGTAAAACAGATCTGCTAGTGAATTCTCTCAGTATTTGTATCTCATAATGCCTTGATTTTTGAATGATAATTTTGCTGGATATAGAGTTCTTGGTTAACAGTCTTTTTCTTTCACCACTTTGAATATGTCATCATGCTGCCTTCTGGCTCTATGGTTTCTGATTAGAAATCAGGCATTAACCTTATCAGGCACTGTTGCACTTGAGGAATCATTTTTCTTTTGCTGCTTTCAAGATTGTCTGTCTTTTGACAATTAACTATGATGTGAAAGGGTGAATCTCTTTTTGAATTTATAGTACTTGGGTTTGTTGAGCTTCTCGAACGTGTAGATTAATCTTTCTCATGAAAGTTTGAAAATTTATGGCCATTATTTCTTCAAATATTCTTCCCTCCCCCCTTTCTTTCTCTCCTTTCCTCCTGGGATTCCCATTATTTGTATGTTTGTATGTGTAATGGTACCCACACATCTCTGAAGCTCTTTTCATTTTACTCCATTCTTTTTTTTTTCTCTTTGTGGAGAAGAACAGATAATCTCTGTTGATCTATCTTCAAGTTTGCTTATTCTTTCTTGTGCCAGCTAATATCCACTCTGTAGCACCTCTAGAGAAATTTTAATTTTAGTTTTTATACTTTTCAACTCCAGAATTTCTTTTTGGTTCTTTTTAAATTTCTCTTTACTTGTTTTCTCTAACTGGTGAGACATTATTCTCATACTTTCCTTTAATTTGTTGGATATTAAAGAATTCAACTAAAGGTTTCATTTAGTTCTTGGAACATATTGATAATAGCTGATTTAAAGACTGTCAAGTAATTCCAACACCTGGGCTTTGTAAGGAACAGTTTCTATTGACTTTTTTTTTTTTTTTTCTTCTCTTGTGTATGGGTCATAGTTTTGTGTTTCTTTGCATGTCTCATAATTTTTTAATTGGAAAACTAGACATTTCAAACAATAGAATGTGAGAAGTCTGGAAATCAACCCCCAACCCTCTTACTCCAGCCTGGATTGTTTGTTGTTGTTATTGCTTGTTTATTGTATATGTTTGTTTAGTGAATTGCCTGAATTCTGTAAAGTCTGTAATTTTGTTTTGTTCCCAGTTTGCTTAGTAGTAAATTAGTGATTGACTAGATTTCTTTAAATGCCTTGAGCCAGAAGTCTCCCACACTTTGTGCAGGGAGCTGTATGCGTGTATTGGGGAATGCCTTCCATAATCTGGCAGTTTACAACTCTGCTTTAGCCTTTGTTTTCTGCTGACAGCCTTGAAGGGAACTCTGTTGATTCAATAGTTAAAGCATACACCTGCTAACCCAGAGCTTGGTGGTTTGAACCCACAGGCCACTCCACGGGAGAAAGATGAGGCAATCTGCTTCTGTAAAGATTTACAGCTTTGGAACCTATGGGACAGTTCTGCTCTGTCCTGTAGGGTTGCTGTGGTAGTTAACGTTTGTGTGTCAACTTGGCTGGGCCTAGTTGAGTGGCTGGGCAGCTGGTTATAGTTATTCCCCATGATGAGACTGGCAATCCACTCCATGGTGGGATCTACCACAAGCAGCTGAGTGAGCTGCTGCCTTTGGGATTATGGTCTGCTTCCTGTATATAAGGAGAAGCTTTCAGAATGGTCTCTAGCCTATGGCACGCTTGGACCCTGCATGTGACTGTGTCGTTGTTCAGCAGTCTGCCATGCTCTGCTGACCTTGGGACCTATAATGGACTTAAGTTAATGGCCTGCCGTGTGGTTTAGTAACATCGGGACTGTGCCTTTTTACTTGTCAACCTTGGGGCTTCTCAGCCTCAGCAGCCAGCAGCTGTCTGAGTGAAGAAGTGCCTCTAGCTCCAGTGGGCCGGGAGCAGGAGGCAGAGCTGGACCCCAAGGTTGAGGAGCTTTCACCCAGCTCCTAGAGCCTGGAACTTTGAACTTGGACTTAAAGCTTCCAAATTGTAAGAATAAACTCCTGTTTGTGAAGGCCATCCCGTTTGTGGTATGTTTCTCTTCAGAGCAGCACTGGATAACCAGAACAGTTGCTATGAGTCAGAATTGACTTGATGGCAGTGGGTTTGGTTTTGATTTAGAGCCTTAAGGTCAGCCAGTGATGATACGTATGAGCCCCTCCAGATATTTCCTTAACATCCCCATAGACTTGCACATGGGTATGTCCTTCTAGATCTTAAGAAATACCTTTTTGGTCTGTAAAATTATAAAGTTGCTAGGTTGGAAATGTAGTAGATGCCATTAACTCAGATCTTATTTATTTCTTAATTAATAATTTAAAATAAATTCATGGTAAAATTTTCAGATAATATGGAAAAAGGGTAGTGAATAAACATTTGTTATGCCACTCAGAAATAGTCATTGCTAACATTTTTGTGTATATCCTTCTTGTCTTTTTTCTTTCTAAAAATAGAAAATTTTTCTCTTTATATATAATTCAATCTGAGTAATTCAAAAGTAAATTTCAACTATCAAATAAAGTTGATGGAACATTTATTATTGTGCTAGATTCTGTGGGATGTAAAAAAGATTATAAGACATAAATCCTGAGTGTTTTAAACATTTTTTCCTCAATTTATGAAATGGAATTGATACAATGTGTATTTGCTAAGAATTCCTCTGAGAATTTTAAAATGTCTATGACCAAGGTTTTCAAGTAATTCTCACTTTTTAAATCAACTTTAAAAGTAATTGAAAGTTGAGAAATATCTGTTTAGTTTCATTAAGATGAGCATTATTTAATATCTTCTCAATTGTTTTTATGTTGCACTGAGCGCAACTTAGCTCTTTAACTTCATAAAACTATAGATTTGTGGAAATAGAGGTGTAATTCAGGTATTTTATCCTTTCCACAAAAGGGACAAAAATCAAAGTAGAAGATTAAGATTTTTGTGAAAATTGCTGAAGGGAGAAAAAGTCTTAGTTTTTTCAGTAGCTTTTAAAATTGATCTTCTATAATAATTATTTTCATGAACGGTTTTGCATGATTTGTAGGAGAATGGAACTAAATAAATTACGGATAAAATTGTTTTTAAGCAAGGTGTCTTCATTGGTATAATTATCGTGTTCTTAGTTTCCACTGGGAATTGAAGACTTAGCATAGATATTTTCATGTTACAAAGTATTGTGTGGTGACAGATAGTATTTTTCTCATATATGCAATACATTTACCTTTCTCGGCAGTAAATTTTACACGTGCTGACTCTGTTTTATAATTGAAAAGAAAATCTTGTAAGGGTTGAGGATGAGATTGTGAGTTATCTTTGGATTCTAGGAGATGTATACATTCTCTGTGCATAGAGAGGAACCACATTGTAGTATTTTTCATTTCCTTTTAAGAAATGAGAAGGCACAAGGGGAAGATGAAAGGAGCCAGCCAGCAAATGGATTCTCCAGTCCTGTGGTGTGTCTTTCTGTGTTATGATACTTGTTAGTTCGTGAATCTTTTAAAAATTGCTGTTGTTATTATCAGTGCACGTGCCTTTTGGAGTGTGTTTCAAGCTTCTTTATTGTTCCTATGTGTAGACTAAGTGATAAAGTCTTTTATTTCCAGAAGCTTATTTAAATGCTTATTGATGCCCGTAGTGGAAAGGCGTGTGATAGAGGTTTCTATGGTTTTTGTATAAAGGTAGCAAAAGTGAGAGGGAAGAGTTTGAGGAGAGAAATTAATTTTGCTCATCAGTTTCATGAGTATGTATGTGTGCATGTGTGTTTGTATGTTTGTGTATTATGGTGAGGGAAGATGGATTGGTGTGGTAAAACATGACATAAGTGTAACTGAAAACTCTGCCACTTCCTCACTACCCACCTCCTCCAAAGAGTAAAGACTAGGTGGCTGGAAGTAGTGCCTTCAGGCACCGGTGGTTGCTGAAACTCCTTTCTGTCATCAAAGAATTGGTGGGTTATGATTGAAAAGTTGGCTTAGTGCTGTGTCACTATGCTCCCTACTAAGTAGATCAGTGAGTTATTTCAGTTCTACTAAAAATATAAAAATTACCAACTTCATATTCCTACTCTAAGCAAATTATATATAATTAACTATTTATTATCTTATTTTTAGTGTGGTTTATTTTTCTCTTGAATACTATTAAAGCAAAATCATGCTAGTAATATAAATACAGAGTGAGAGCTTAGCTTGGAGCCTGAAGATAAAAGTGCAGTAAATGGTTGTTGTTATTGGTAAAAACAGCTTTTTACTATTTAAACTCTAATCAAAGAATATATAATTTTTAGTCAGAGTGGATTATTTTTAAGAATCTATTAATATAACTTTAAAAATGTTTTTTAAAATACATTTTATTGAAATATAATTTATTGAAATACACAAAACTAAAGTGATATGGGTCAATGAAAAAATGTGTTCTTGTAGAACATACTGAATTGTACATATTCTACAGGTACAACATTTAACATAAACTTGGTAATTCTAGACTCAAAATAAGAGATTGAAGTGAGAAAACAAAATATAAGTAAATACACTTGGTTTCAAACTGTAATGTGAGAAAGTACTTGGACTTAGGGTTAAATCTAGACTCTACTGTTAGTTCTCTATTTACTGGACAAGTTGCTATTAGTACCAGAACCCATTTTCTAGGTAACCGTAGAGATGAAGCTATTTTAAAGGGGAATCAGGTATATCTTGATTTGCTGTAAGGGCTGCTTTGCCATGCAACATCCCACAGATTTCCCAGATTGTCAGAATCCAAAAACTTCTTTCCTTGCTAATGTTACAGGTCATTCTTAATCCTACCCTATGATCAGAATATCAAACAAATCTTAAGAAACATGTTAAAGAATCATAAATTCTTAAGAGAGGTTGCTTGGGAGAGCAAAGGATTGGAGACTGTCTTAGTTCTGTAGTGCTGCTATAACAGAAATACCACAAGTGGATGGCATTAACAAACAGGGATTTATTCTTTCACAGTGTAGGAGCCTAGAAGTCCAAATTCTGAGTGCTGGCTCTAGAGGGTGGGTGAATTCCCCTCAACCTTAGGCTTCAGCTCTGCCTCTTGTTGCAGGCCCACTGGTGCTGGTGGCATCTCCTAGCTCATGCAGTTGCTTGCTGCTGAAGTTGATAAATCCACGATTGGGATGTAAAATGGCACAATCCCAAGATCTACAAGGAAGTAAGGCAAGCTACTGGTTCAAGTCCAGGAACTAGAGATGAAGAATGAACCAAATGCAGGGCCCTTTATATACTTGAAGCAGGCCACACCTTGAAGGCACTCTAACTCACAGATTAACTGCCCACAGCAGATTTCACCGTGGAGGTGATTATACTGCATCCAGTCTCATCATGGAGAATAACTACATCCAGCTGCCAAATCACTGAAAATCATGGTTCAGCCAAGTTAATACACAACATTAATACACAGATCCTGACATATATTTCAGTGGTACATACTGCATGTAAGCTCTTGGGGTAAAATAAGAATATTTTCCTTTTTTATTTCTAGTTTCTTCTTCCGACTTACTTGGTTTTAGAATTACACATCCTTTGTTAGCCTGTGCAGTCTTTTTGGACCAATAAAAATTAATCCCATAAGCTATCAATATAAATTACCTAATGTGTGAAAGAGCCTGGTGGCTCAGTGGTTAAAGTGCTTGGCTGCATAGTCATATAGGCTGTGGATCGCATGGTGTACCAGTTGCTAGGACTAATTGTTTCCATGAATCTTTGGTTTTCTTCATTCTTCTTTGCTCTGGATGAGGAGAGACCCATTGTTGCATCTAGATGGCTGCTTGCAAGATTTTGAGATCCCAGTCGCTACTTACCAAAGTAGGAGGTGGAACAATGTTTCGTGTAGTATGTTATGCCAATTGAGCTTGCTGTCCCCTGTGACCATGGTCCCGAGTGCATCAGTTCAACTGCTCGCTCCCTCTGGGAAGCTGGATGTGATCAAGAAGTGACTGGAAGCTTGTCCCTTGTCAGCTCTACTATACAACTGGGAATTCTTACGATCATACAAATACACTTATAGGACCATTATCTGCCAACCCTATACATGGTCTTGGGTACACTCCCCACTTCATAGACATACCTAATACTTCAGCCTGTCCACTCATCTATCCACCCAACCCGTATACCCATGTTTGCCTTCACTGACAATGCAGTACTCTATGTGCAAAAGGGTTCATCTTTGTTGTCTGTACCTCCCATGTACCTCTCTGTCTTCTTCTTCCTCAGTGCCACCATGTTGATCACTCACATTTGGTACATTGCCCTTCTCTTCACCCAAATTAATAATTGTCTCTACCTGTCTAATAATGTTGCCTTCCCTCTCATCACAACCCTGGTAACCAACAAAGAAATTTTCCTTCCATAGATAAACATTTCCTTGACTTTTTACAATAATGGACTAATAGAATGTTTGTTATTCTGTGATTGACTTACTTCACTCAGCATAATGTCTTCCCAAGTTCATCCACGTTATGCAGTGTTTTGCAGATTCTGCATTATTCTTTAGGGTTGCACAGTATCAACTGAGGAATGGATAACCAAACTTTGGTATATACATTTGTGTGTATATACCAAAGTTTGGTTATCCATTCCTCAGTTGATGGACACCTAGGTTGTTTCCATCTTTTGGCTATTGTAAAAGTGCTGCAATGAACATGGGTGTGCATATGTCTGTTCTTGTCATGGCTCTCACTTCTTTAGGATGTATACCTAGTAATGGAATGGTTGGGTCAAATGGTATTTCTAATTCCAACTTTTGAAGGAATTGCCAATCTGCTTTCCACAATGGTTGTACCATTTTACAGTCTCACCAGCAGTCCCAATCTCGCCACATCCTTGCCAGCATTTGTTATTTTCTGTCTTGTTGAACTTTGCTATGAGTGCTGGGGCAAGTGGTGTCTCATTGTTGTCTCATTGGATTTGCATCTCTCTAATGGCTAATGAGCGTGAGCATTTCTTCATATGTTTGTTGGCCACCTGAATATCCTCCTTGGTGAAGTGTCTATTCATGTCTTCTGCCCATTTTCTAATTGGATTATTTGCCTTTTTGTTATTTAAGTATTGGAGTTTTCTATAAATTCTAGAGATAAGTCCCTTGTCAGACTATGTCTTTGCCAAATATTTTTTCCCAATCTGTAGGATCTCTTTTGACTCTTTTGGAGAAGTCTTTGGAAGCACAAAAAATTCAATTTTTAGAAGGTCCTATTCATCTAGTTGATCTTCTGCTCTTTGTGTATTTTGGTTATGCTTGCTAGTCTATTTAGGCCATATATTAGGGCCCCTAAATTTGCCCCTAGTTTTTACTTGAGGAACTTTATAGTTTTAGGTTTCACATTTAAGCCTTTGATCCATCTGGAGTTCATTTTTGTGTATGGTGTGAGGTACAGATCTTGTTTCATTTTTCTGCAAATGGAT
>NW_006921659.1:1759038-1761099 GCF_000298275.1 Orycteropus afer afer
GAGGATCCTGTCCTTTTCTGTGCTTTGGAATAGTTTGAGTAGGATTGGTGTCAGTTCTTCTCTGAATGTTTTGTAGAATTCTCCAGTGAAACCGTCTGGGTCAGGACTTTTTTTGTTGGTAATTTTTTGATGACCTGTTCAATTTCTTCTTTTGTTATGGATCTGTTCAACTTCTCCACATCAGTCTGTGTTAGTTTAGGTAAGTAATGTGTTTCTAGAAATCTGTCCATTTCTTCAGATTTTCAAATTTTTTGCCGTACAGTTCTTCAACGTATTCTGATATTATACTTTTTATTTCAGTTGGTTCTGTTATGATGTCACCCATTTCATTTCTTATTTGTGTTATTTGTATTCTCTCCCTTTTTCCTTTGTTAAAGTTGCCAGTGGTTTGTCAATTTTATTAATCTTTTCAAAAAACCAACTTCTTGATTTTTTCTATTGCCCTTCTATTTTCTGTTTCATTGATTTCTGCTTGAATCTTGATTATTTTCTTTCTTCTGGTGACTGTGGGCTTTTCTTTTTCCTAATTGTTGGAGATGTTAGTTTAAAGTGTTGATTTTGGCTCTTTTTTCTTTTTTGACGTGTGCAGTTATTGGTATAAATTGGTCTCTGATCACTGCTTTTGCTGTGTCCCAAAGATTTTGGTATGTTCTGTTTCATTCTTCTTTGATTCAAGGAATTTTTCAATTTCACTTTTTATTTCTTCTCTTACTCAGTCTTTCTTAAGGAGGTGTTGTTCAGTTTCCATGTGTGCTCTTTTTCCATTGATCTTCCTATTGTTGATTTCTAATTTGATAGCATTATGATCTGAGAAGATGCTTTGCAGTGTTTCAATGTTTTTAAATTTATGAAGATTTACTTTATGACCTAACTTATGGTCTGTCATGGAAAGTGTTTCATGTGCACTGGAAAAGAATGTATATTGTGCTGTTGTTGGGGAAAGTGCTCTGTAGATATCTATAAGGTCAAGTTGGTGGATTGTATTGTTTAGCTCTTCTACACCTTTGTTGAGTTTCTTTCCAGTTCTATCTTTCATTGAAAGTGGTGTATTAAAGTCTCCCAATATGACTGTGGAGTCACCTATTTGCCTTTTCAACTGTTTTAAAGTCTGATTTATGTATTTTGGGGCTCTTTCATTGGGTCCATAGATATTTATTATGGTTATATCTTCTTGTTCAATTGATCCTTTAATCATTATATAACGTCCTTCCTTGTTTCATATGGTGGTTTTTGTCTGAAAGTCAATTTGGTCAGAAATTAATATCGACACTCCTGCTCTTTTAAGGTTGCTATTTGCTTGGTATATCTTTTTCCAACCTTTGATTTTTAGTCTATTTTTGTCTTTGTCTTTAAGGTATGTCTCTTGTAGATAGCATATTAATGGGTTTTGTTTTCTTATCCAGTCTGCAACTCTCCATCTCTTGAGTGGTGCATTCAATCCATTAACATTCAGTGTAATTATCAACAGATATGAATTGGTTGCTGTCATTTTGTTACGTGGTTTTTTATGGTGTCCTTGGTTTCTTTGTTCCATACTGTTTTCTATGTTGAACTCACTTATGTTTATGAATCATGTTATCATTTCCTTTCTTGGTGTTGTTTTAGTATTTGCTGAATATTTGTGCTTGTCCTCTTTTTTTATTGTGATGTGAAGGTTTATAATTTTTCTTTGAGGTTACCTGTGATTTATAATTTTCTTCCTGAGTTTAGAACAGTCCATTCTTTCTTGCAACTCTCTTGACTTCCTCACCATTTAGAAATCCTGTAATTACGCAGTAATTTTCCTCTTTTTGGTTTGTAGTTGTCCTCATTTTCCAATTGATATCTCTGGTTCCTGTAAACAATCCTGTAGGTTTATTTACTTTGGATACTTCCATAACTGGGTTGGTTTCTGAGTTATGTCATCTTGTGTATTATTGGTTGGTTGTTGTTTTCTGTCTTTGGTCTCTGTTCAAAGGACTCCCTTTAGTGTCTCTTGTAAGGTTGGTCTAGTTTCAACAAATTCCCTTAGTTTCTGCTTATCTGGAAATCTCCTAATTTCACCATTATATTTGAGGGACA
>NW_006921659.1:1761592-1820718 GCF_000298275.1 Orycteropus afer afer
TTTAGAATAATTTCTAACTTTTCATTTATTTTGTCATTTTGTTCTTGTATTTTCTTCCAAAATTCTTCTTGGGTTTTGTCTGTGTTTTCCTTGGTCTGTCTCTCAATCCTTTGAAGATACCTAAATATAATTTTTTTTTTTTTAACTCCTTATCAGAGAGTTCCAATGCTGCTTCTTCCTCAGGGATGTGTTCTGGGTCTGTATCCTGGTCTCTTGTTTCTCCTGATTTATCTTGCTTCTTTGTGTGGACTGTAATGGTCTGTTGTCTCCAAGACATCGTGGCATTATTGTATTTAGATCTCTGTTAACTGTTTGTAAAGAGCAACCAAGGGTGATCAGACTTTTCTTGGTGGTGGTTTATCATAGGCTCATTGGTGGAGAAGGAAGTGGTGGCTCTCATTCAATAAGTGAAGCTGTAGGAGGAATGGGTGTAGTTGTGTCATATGGGGACTGTTGCTGTCTTCCACTCAGAGAAAAATAATATTTAAATAACCATCAAAAAAGTAAAAGCAAATGGACAGAAACCACACAGGAAGGAACAGTAACCAAAGAAAGAGAAAGGGGGGAAAAACCCAAAAAACTGCAATATTTGGGGAGAGGGCAATAAGAGAAAAATGGTAGTGAAGGAGAATAATGAAGAAATAAGTGGGACCAACACAAACAGAAAAACAAGGAACGGGGTTAACCACGAGAAAGAAAAAAAAATTGCAACCAGGAACAGGGAAAAGAAAAAAAGCTGAAAACTAGAACCTGGGAGGGGAAGAATAAAGAATAATAGTAAAAAGGACAAAACTAATAATTATAATAGTAGTTTTAAAACAGACAAAACCAAACTAAAAAATAGAAAACAGAAAAAAAAATCAGGCAGGGCAGGGCAGTGTGTATCCAGGCTTTGTTCAAGCACGTAGACTGGGATGGAATTCCTGCTGGCCCAGAAGGTGGGTGGGAGTGAGGGATGGCTGCACCTCCATTCACCAAGAGGGTGTTGGGTATAAGAGTAACAAGGGGAATGTTGCACCTTTCCAGTTGTCCAAGTTCGGAAAGTACTTGTGGTTCCCTACAAGTGGAGCCTGTTTTTAATCTGGGAGAATGCTTTCGCTTAAAGTATCCAAAATGGTTGATGAACTGTTGTAAATATTCAAAATGGGTGCTCCCTCCGGGCAGGCAAAATCCACAGCTCAGCCCACCTTCCTCTTCACTGCTACCTCTTATTCACTAGCCACCAGAGCAGTTCTCCGTGTAGTCCCTGGCGACCAGGGCTGATATGTAGGTTAATTCTTAACGTCATTCTACCACTTGGCAATATCCAAGTTGTTTGTGCCGTCAGTATTGCTGCCACACTGCAGCTCTGCATGTCTCCTTTTTTGGTGTTTTCATGCAAATTCTTCTGTTAGTTGGAGTTTAGCCCACTTCTATAACCTTCCCTTCAAGGCTCAGGTGTCCAGGATTGTCTTTTGTATCTGTATTAGTAGGTTCCCCCCTTCTTTGTTGAAGAGGGTCTGTGCAGTCTTTCTGCCTATTCTGCCATCTTACTGGAACTTGTCCTATTACCTTAACTGTCACAGTCAGTGTTACTCTCACCTCATACCTCGGTGTTCATGACTGTCAGATGTATGTTGTTAATGGGCAAAATAGTCAGATAGTAGATCTTTTACTATTGTAAACATGAAATGTTGGATAATGAGATGATCTATGAGTGAGGAGTAGGTGTATTGTCTCACAGTTTAAGGGGCTGGCAATGCCATGTTCCCTGTGAAACCTCTAGGAAAGATCCTTTCTTGTCTCTCTCAGCTTCTGGTAGCCCAGGTGTTTCTTGGTGACCCTTAGCTTGAAGATGCATCTTCACATGGCTACCTTCTGCCTATGTATGTTCTTCTTTTATGAGGATATTATTCAGCTGGGATTAAATCCCATCCTACTTTTTATGTTTACTGATAAAATCTTTAGACTCTATTTCTGAACAAAGTCACATTTATCAGTTCTGGAGTTTAGTACTTCAGCATATCTTTGAGGGACACAATTCAATCCATAGCAGTATTTAACCTCTCAGAATCATAGTGAGAATAAATTGAAATATGTAAGCCTTTAGGTTTATAATCAGTTGTCAGTGAAAATTAGCTTTTCTCCTTTCTCTTAAGTTGAATTTGTTAGTGTGAATGAAAGATAAATTGTGGATGGCCTTAGCTAGAATCAGTAATAATGAACAGGACTAGTAAATACTTCTTTGAAAATACACTCTAGGAGCAGATATATTACTTATTAACAGCTATTGATTACTGCTTTTTGTTATACATACTATATATATACATAGTGCTTTCTGAGGGAATTTGGAGTAATATTTTCAGGAAAATGGAAGTCTTTTTAAGTCAGTTGTTTGAAACGTTGAATGTCTTTTTTCCTCAGGAAACATTGATAATAAATGTTAGCTGTCTACCCTTCCAAAACCTATTTAACCTGTAGGTAGTTGAGTTATGGTGTACGCTATTACTGCAGTACCTGAGCACTACTTATAACATTGCTTTTATTGGGAAATGCATTCAGAGTAAAAATTTATTATGCTTTGTTGTAGTTTCATTAAAGGGAACAGGATTTCCAGGCCCAGGTCACTGGTGGGAAGCAGACCTGTTAGAAATAAGAGTAGAAATTGCGGGGAGTAGGGGGGAGATCCCTTACTCACCTAATGCTGCTGTAACAACAACAACAACAATACACAAATGGGTGGCTTTAAAGAGCAAAAATTTATTTTGTTACAGTTCTGGGGCAAGAAGTTAGAATTCAGAGCTTCCTTTCTAGGAGAAGCTCCTTCTTTGTCTCTTTCAGCTGCTGATAGCTCCTGGCAGTGTTTGGTATTCCTGGGCATGTGGATTTCTCTGCCTCATCTTCACATGGTGTCTCTCCCATGTGTGTCTCTCTGTCTTGTAACAGGGGAAAAAGGGACTCCTGATTCACACAGGTCCAATACAGACACTTTTTGTTTTTTTATTATGGTGAAAATATATACACTAAGACATTCATCAACATAACCACTTCCACATTTATAGCTCGGGGACATTGATGACATTTTTCATGTTGTGCCACCATTGTTGCTATCCTTTTCCAAAATGTTCCACCACTATTAGCATAAACTCAGTGCCTCACAAACAAAGCTTCCCCTTTCCCCGTTCCCTCCTAACCCAGGTAAACACTTATAATCTTTTGTGTATATATATGTGTATATATATATGTGTGTGTGTGTGTGTGTATTTTTTTTTAACCTATCTAGAAATTTCCCCTTCTCTACCCTCTCATCCCTAATAACCAACAAATTTCCTTCCATGTATAAACCTTTAATTGACTTTTTACAGTACTGGACTAATAGCATATTTGCCCTTCTGTGATTAACTTAAGGAGCTCTGGTGGCACAGTGGATAAGGCATTTGGCTGCTAACCAGAGTATCAGCAGTTCAAACACACTAGCCGTTCCATGGAAGGAAGATGGGGCGATCTACTTTCATAAAGATTTACAGCCTCACAAACCCAGCAGGAGTCTCTGTGAGTTGGAATCGACTCAATGTATTAACTTAATTCACTCAGCATAATGTCTTCCAAGTTCATCCACAGTGTACGGTATTTCGTGGATTCTACGTTATTCTATAGTGTCACATGGCATTCCATTGTGTGTATGTACCAAAGTTTGGTTGTCTGTTCCTTCGTTGAAGGACACTTAAGTTATTTCCATCTCTTTGCTATTGTGAATAGTGCTGCAATGAACATTGGTGTGCTGGCTCTCACTTCTTTAGGATATATACCTAGTAATGAGATTGCTGGATCAAATGGTATTTCTGTTTCCAACTTTTTAAAGAATCGCCATACCTATTTCCACAGTGGTTGTATCATTTGACAGTCACACCAGCAGTGTGAGAGTCCTAGTTTCTCCACATCCTCACCAGCATTTGTTACTTTCTGTTTTGTTGAGCTTTGCTATTAGTGCTGGAGCAAGATGGTATCTCACTGTTGTTTTGATTTGCATCTCTCTAATGGCTAATGGGAGCTCTGGTAGCGTGTGCCTAAGGTACTTGACTGCTAACCAGAAGGCTGGCGGTTCAAACCCATCAGCTACTCCTTGGAAGGAAGATGGGGCAATCTACTTCTGTAGTGATACTACCTCGGAAACCCAAGGAGGGGTCGCTATGAGTCAGGGCCGACTCAACAGCACATAACAACAACAACAATGGCTAATGATCACTAACCTTGCTTCATGAGTTTGTTGGCTGCCTTAATATCTTCTTTTGAAAACTATCTGTTCATGTCTTCTGCCCATCTTTTAGTTGGATTGTTTGTCTTTTTGTTCTTGAGGCGTAGGAGTTTTCTATAAGTTTTAGAGAGAAATCCCTTATCAGATACGTCGTTGCCAAATATTTTTCCCATTCTGTAGGTTTTCTTTTTACTCTTTGTGAAAAGTCTTTTGATGCACATAAGAATTTAATTTTTAGAAGGTTTCAGTCATCTAGTTTATCTTTTGCTGTTTGTGTATTTTGGGTCATGCTAGATAGTCTATTTATGCCATAAATTAGGGTCCCTAAGTTTGCCTCCTACTACCAGAGCTCCCAAGTTTTCCCCACTTCTCCTTTATGAACTTTATAGTTTTAGGGTTCACATTTAAGTCTTTGATCCATCTGGAGTTAGTTTTTGTATATGGTGTGAAGTATGGATCTTGTTTCATTTTTCTACAAATGGATATCCAGTTTTGCCAGCACCATTTGTGAAGGAGACTATTTCTTCCCCATTTAATGGATTTCAGCTCTTTGACAAGATCAGCTGACCATAGGTGGCTGGATTGATATCTGGGTTCTCAGTTCTGTTCCACTGCTCTGTGGGCCAGTCTGTTGTTGTACCAGTACTAGGCTGTTTTGACTACTGTAGCTGTAGAGTAGGTTTGGAGATCCAGGAGTGTGAGACCTCCTACTTTGTTTTTCTTCTTAAGTAGTGCTTTGATTGTCTGAGGTCTCTTTCCTTTCAGTATAAAATTAGTGATTGGTTTTTCCATATCCTTAAAGAATGTTGATGAGATCTGGATTGGGATTGCATTGAATGTATAGATTGCTGTGGGTAGAATTGACATTTTCACAGTGTTCAGTCTTCCTATCCATGAATGTGGTAGGTTCTTCCATTTACGTAGATCTCTTATAGTTTCTTGAGGGAGTGTTTTGTAGTTTTCTTTGTCTAGGTCTTTTGTGTTCCTGGGAAGATTTATTCCTAAGTATTTTATTTTCTTGTTATTGTAAATGATACTGATTTCCTTATTGCTTTTTCAGAGACCTCTTTGCTGGTATAGAGGAATCTAACAGATTTTTATATCCTGCTACTCTGCTAAATCTTTCAATAAACCAAAAAAAAAAAAAGACTCAGCAAGAAAATTACTGGAAATCTTTCAATAAGTTCCAGTAATTTTCTTGCTGATGCTCTTGGATTTTCTGTGTATTGGATCATATCATCAGCAAATAGGGATAGCTTTACTTCTACCTTACCAATTTGTATGCCTTTGATTTCTCTTTCTTGCCTTATTGTCCTAGCTAGGACTTCCAATACAATGTTGAATAGAAGTGGAGATAGAGGGCATCCTTGTCTTGTTCCTGTCCACTGGGGGAATGGTTTCAGTCTCTCTCCATTGAGAATAATGTTGGATGCTGGTTTTGCATATGTGCCCTTTATTATGTTGAGGAATTTCCCTTCTATTTCTGTTTTTCTGAGAGTTTTTTTTTTTTTTTTTTTTAAATCAGGAATGGGTGTTACATTACATCAAATGCCTTTTCTGCATCAATTGATATGATCATGTGATTCTTTTCCTTTATTTTACTTATGTGATGGATTACATTGATTGTTTTTCTGATGTTGAACAATCCTTGCCTACCTTGTATGAATCCCAGTCAGTCGTGATGTTTTATTTTTTTGATATGTTGTTGGAGTGTATTGGCTAGGATTTTGTTGAAGATTTTTGCATTTGTATTCATGAGAGAGAATTGCTCTGTAGTTTTCCTTTTTAGTGGTGTCTTTGGTTTTGGTATCAAGGTTATACTTGCTTCATAAAATATATTTGGGAGAATTCCATCCTTGCCTATGTTGTGGAATAGTTTGTGTAGGATTGGTGTCAGCTCTTCTCTGAATGACTGGTAGAATTCTCCAGTAAACTGTCTGGGCCAGCACTTTTTCCGTTGATAATTTTTTTATGACCTGTTCAGTTTCTTCTTTTGTTATGAGTCTGTTCAAGTTTTCTAATTCAGTCTGTGTTAGTTTAGGTAAGTAGTATGTTTTTAGGAATCTTTCCGTTTCTTCTAGGTTTTCAAATTTGGAGTACAGTTCTTCCTAATATCCTCATATTATCCTTTTTATTTTGATTGGTTTTCTTATGACATTGCCCATTTCATTTTTTATTTGTGTTATTTATATCTTCTCCTTTGTTAAGTTTGCCAGTGGTTTGTTGCTTTTATTGATCTTTTCAAAGAACCAACTTCTAGTTTGTTGATTTTTTTTGTCTTGGCTTTCTATTTTCTGTTTCATTTATTTCTGCTGTAATCTGTATTATTGCTTTGCTTCTGGTGACTGTAGGCTTTTTTTCTGTTCATTTTCTAATTGTTAGAATTGGTGAGTTAAGATGTTGATTTTGGTTCATTCTTTTTTAATGTATGCATTCATTGGTATAAATTACCCTCTGATCACTGCTTTTGCTATGTCACTAAGATTTTGGTATGTTGTGTTTTCATTCCCATTTGATTTGAGGAACTTTTTTATTTTATTTTTTTATTTCTTCTATTACCCAGTCATTTTTAAGGAGGGTGTTATCAGTTTCTACGTTTGCTTTTTTTCTGTTGCTTTCCTTATTGTTGATTTCTAATTTTGAAGAATTGTGATCTGAGAAGATGCTTTGAAGTATTTTAGTGCTTTTAAATTTATTGAGGCTTCCTTTTGGCCTAACATATGGTCTATCCTGAGAATGTTCCATGTGCACTGGAAAAGAATGATTATTGTGCTGTTTTGGGGCAAAGTGCTGTGTGGATTTCTATAAAGTCATGTTGATTGTTATCTTGTTTAGTTTTTCTGCATCTTTGTTGGGTTTCTTTTCATTTGTTCTATCTTTCATTGAAAGTGGTGTATTAAAGTCTCATATTATTGTGGAATCATCTATTTGTCTTTTCAATTCTGTTAAAGTCTTATGTATTTTGGAGCTTTTTTGTTCGGTGCATAGATATTTGTTATGGTTATTTCCTTTTGTTCAGTTGATCCTTTAGTCATTATATAATGTCCTTCCTTGTCTCTTATGGTCATTTTTGGCTTAAAATGTATTTTATCAGAAATTAATATTGCCATTCCTGGTCTATTTTGATTGCCATTTGCTTGATATATTTTTTCCAACCTTTGGTCTTTAATCTGTTTTTGTCTTTATGTGTTAGGTGAGTCTTATGCAGACTGTATATTGATTAGATTATGTTTTCTTATCCAGTCTGCAACTCTCCATCTCTTGAATGGTGCATTTAATCTATTTACATTCAATGTAATTATCGAAAAGTATGGATTTGTTGCTGTCATTTTGTTATGTCCCCCCTACCCCCCAGTGTTACTGATTTCTTTGTTCCATGTAATTTTCTGTGCTGAGCTCATTTTGCTTATGAACTTTGGTATCATTGTTTTAGTATTTGCTAAGTATTTGTGCCTCTCCTCTTTTTTATTTTGATGTGAAGATTTCTTTTTCTTTGAGGTTACCCTGTAATTTATATTTTTTTCTCAAGTTTAGAATAGTCTCCTCTATTTCCCAATAGAGATACTTTTTATTAAGCCTTGGACAGGACAAAGACAATCACCCAGGATGAGGAAAATCATCAGCATGTACACGGTACAGAAAGCAGAATGAAGTCCACTGAGTCATGGCCAGAGAGCTAATCATATATGATTGAAAACAAAGGGAATAATCACAAAATCATGATTTGTGACAGATCAATTCATCACTGTCATAGGCAGGATTACAGAAGTGGGAAAAGGACCATGATCAGTATGTGTACATTATTGAATATTAAAAAGGGTTACAGGATTGGTTCCAGGCCTTGACTGCCTGGCTAGGTAGTGGTGGAGATACGACTCATGACCATGCCATCTGAGTCATAGCCACAAGGTGGCTACAAGACAATACCAAGACCCTAACCTTAATTTATATTAAATAAGGACACACCCAGGTAAGTTCCCTAGTTCTCTGTGTGAGCATAATGTACTTTCACCCATGTTCTTCCTGAGGGCCGACTGTCCCTCCCAAGATTTGTCCTGAAACTTGTTTATGCATATCCATAAAGTTTAAGGGTAAGAAAGAACTTAAATAGTATTTGGAGCTTAAGCCTCCAAATGGAGCTAGGGATCCCACTGTAGAGCACAGTTCCACAAACCAGCTGCTTTAGAATTTGAGTTAGACACATTGCTTCCTCTGATTATAGATTTAATTAAAATCCTTTGTTCATACTTATATTGATGTGCATTCTTCTGCATGGACTGGTTGATGGCTCCTTTAGGTTGCAGCTTGTTTTAGGACAAGCTTTTAAGACCCTTGACACTATCCTTTTTGATAGCCAGGCACCATCTAATTTCTTCACCAGTCTTCACTGTAGCACCCAGTCTTCAGTGATCATTTTATGAGAGCGAGTATGGAGCAGGGCCAAATTGGAATAACTACTTGCCTTGAAGGAGTTCTGGTGTCATAGTGCCTAAAGCATTTGATTGCCAACCAGAAGGCTGGTGGTTCACCAGCCACTCCTTGGAAGGAAGGCTGAGCAATGTACTTCCATAGAGATACTGCCTCAGAAACCGAAGGAGGGGTCACTATGAGTCGGAACTGAATCGACGGCAGTGAGTTTACTTGGCTTGTGGTTACCTTAAAGTGGAAACTCAAGTCCATCTGTAAACTATATCTTGTCACTTCACAAGCAGCAGATTAGCTTTCTAAAAATTACAGTAGGAGTAACCTTCATAACATTTGATAATCCTAATAGTAATGGTAGCATAGTGCCTAAGGCACTTGACTGCTAACCAGAAGGCTGCCGGTTCAAACCCACCAGCCACTCCCCGGAAGAAAGGTTGGAAAATCCTACTTCCGTAGTGATACTGTCTTGGAAACCCAAGGAGGGGTCACTATGAGTCGGGGCCAACTTGATGGCAAATAACAACACCACCACCACCAATAGTAATATCATTAATCCAGTTTATAATATGGATTAAAATACTAATGATTTAAGAAAAAAGGAAAAATTTTCAGTTAACACATGGAAAGGTTTACCTACAAATTAATAAAATTTAAGTGTTAGAACAAAACTACTTCAGAAACAATGTGGATTATGCCCAAAACAATAATATCACTGTTCATTCACTAAGGGAAAATTAGTAGTCTGCAGAACCTAAAGGGCATGTAAGACAAAAGTGATAAACATGAAAATGGATAGTATATGTATGGATACTCTGTATGGAAAGTTCTTACCAGTGAAGTTGCCAACATAAAGAAACTTCAAAAGCAGTAAAGGTTTAAACAAAGTCCAGTGACCTCAAAGTCTGTGCCCTTGGGAGAGATTGTTTGCTTCTGCCTTCTATGGCATTTCATGTCCAAATGAGTGCTTCAGTTTTTTTAATCTGTGGCAAATGTATCTTAAAGTTTAACACCTTCTAGTTCAGCTACATGCAGATTGGTGAGGAAAGCAAATTTTGGTGTATTAGAGTGGGGTTCTAATGAGTCTTTTAACTGATGTCTCCTCTGAGATTTTTTTGGGTGAAATCAGTCATGACTGGAGATAAAAAGCCTCTGTTTTTCCACGTGGTCTGGTCACTGCCGTGCTTGAGCAAGTGCTAGAGCACTTTAGCTCTACCCACAGGAAACACCCTACTCCTCCAGTAAGCTTCCTGCCTGCAGGTGCTCAGCTCTCTAACTCCATGGTTGACAAGCCTGCTACAGCAACTTCACTCTGTGGGCTAGGAAGCCCACTGAAGCTGGCTCACACCAGTCTCCTGATTCCTGTTGTGTTGTGGTATCTCATGCCATCTTTTTCTGTCTTTAGTGTTACAACTCTCTCTTGTGGTGGGAGATTCTCAGTGTACGGAACCCAGTTCCATCGGCCATACTCTGCTCCCAGCTCTTCTTGATGGTAGTGAGATCCCCCTCCAACCTCTGTGGGATTAGCTCTTATATATGCCCACTCCTCCCACCAAGACCACAAACTGTCCAATCCCCTTGGTAGGCCACAGTCACCTTATTTGCAAGCAGTTGACCAATCCCTGCAAGTGTTGTACACATATTATTTGCATAGTGAACTGTACAATCCCTGCAGGAGTTTTATGTTCCTTATTTACATAGTAAACTGTCTGTTATGGATTGAATTTTCTCCCCTAAAATCATGTCACATTAGCCATGATTTTCAGTATTACATAATTATCCTCCATTTTATGATCTGATATAATTATCATATGTGTTGTAAATCCTAATCTCTGATGTTAATGAGGCACAGGATTACAGACAGCTATGTTAATGAGGCAGGATACAATCTACAGCATTATGCTGTATCTTGACTCAATCTCTTGAGATGTAAAGAGATCTAACAAGTGAGCAGAGATCAGAGGGACCTCAGGACCACCAAGAGAGAAGAACTGGGAACAGAGCATGTCCTTTGGACCTGGAGTCCCTTGGCTGGGAACCTTTTAGCCCAAGAGAACATTGATGCCAAGACACACGGAAGTCTCCCAGGAACTCTGGACCCACAGATGCTGAAAAAGAGACAAGATCCGCCTTCTAGAGCAAGTGATCTGAATGCAAACTTCTAGCCTCCTAAACTGTGAGAGAATAAATTTATGTTTGTTAAAGCCATCTACTTGTGATACTTCCGTTATAGCAATAGTAGATAACTAAGAATTTGGTGTTGAAAGAGTGGGATGTTACTATAACACATACCTAAAATGTGGATGCAGTTTTGAAATTGGGTGATGAGTAGAGGCTGCGAGAGTTTCAGGGTGCCTAATAGTAAGAGCTTAGATTGTCTTGAAGAGACTGTTTGTAAAATATGTACATCAAAGGCAATGCAGTGAGGATTCCAAAGGAGATGAGGAGAGCTTAATACGGGAGATGTTATAGATGGTGAAAAGCAGTAGCAGAGAAACAGTGGCAGCAGAACCAGGACACCAGTGCGAGATGGTGTAGGAACAGACTCACAGAGCAAGAGAGCTGAGTGCCTTTGGGCAGGAGTGTTCCTGGTGGGCTAGGGTGCCTCTGGGCATTTATTGGTGGTGGAGCTGGAGATTTTTGTAACACTCACTCTGGGCAGGCCCAGGAGGCCCAAGGATTGAAAGGCCAAGGAACCAGAAAGCAGAAGCTGAAGAGACAAGGAACATGGGAAGCACAGCTGCCTCAGTCTCAAGGGTGGGGTTGTGACCTTTGTGTTGTCAAATGATGGGGCTAAGGCCTGATTGGTTTCAAAGAGTCAGGGCTTCAACAACTTAGTTCTAGAGCATGAGGTTGCTGTTCATAAGTGCCAGAAGGATGGGACTAGATCCACTGTCCAAAGCTGAGGAGGTGGGGCTACCATGCCCAAGGAGCAGAAGAATGGAGCCTGCTGGGGCTGAGATATGGGGCCACCACTCAGTTGAACTAGCAGAGTGGAGCTGCCCATAGCCAAGGGAGGAGTGTTGTCATCCCGGTGGGCCTGGGAGGTGGCGCTGAAGCCTAAGGCTGAGGGACCTCCACTCAGTATCTAGAGTGGATGGCCAACACCCAGAGTGTGGAAGGCAAGGCCATTGCCTGGATCATCTCAGAGAACGTAGGATTCTTTTCAAGCCTTCAGAGCTAATATAAGTTGTTCTGCTGGGTTTTGAACATGCTGCCTGTTGCCCCTTGTTTCTTTCCAGTTTCTCCCATCTATGATGGAAATGTCTTCCTTGGGCCTGTTCCACCATTGTACTTTGGAAACGGATAACGTATATTCTAGATTTCTCAGGTTCATGGATGAAAAGGAATTTTGTCCAGGAGATTTTGAACTTGGAGTTGATTTAAGACTTTTGGGATTTTATGATGGAGTAAATGTGTTTTACATGCGACAAGGACATGAATTTTGGGGAGCAAAGGGGGTAGGATGTTGTACATTGAATTGTGTCCATCAAAAATATATGTCAACTTGGCTACACCATGATTCTCAATGTTATGTAATTATCCTCCATTTTGTAATGTAATTATCCTATTTTTGTAAATCCTGGCCTCCATAATGTTAATGAGGCAGGATATAGTCCACAGGCTTAGGTTGTGTATTGAGTCAGTCTCATTTGAGATGTAAAAGAGATTAAACAACTGAGCAGAGATCAGAGAGACCTCAGTATCGCCAAGAAAAAGGAGCTGGGAGTGGATTACAGCCTTTGGACCCAGGATCCCTGTGCTGAGAACTTCCTAGACCAAGGGGAGGGTTGATGCTAAGACACATAGAGATCTCCAAGGAAGGCTGGGCCCATAGCTACTGAAAGGAGACAAGGACTTTTCTCCTAAACTGTTGGCCAGCAGAGAGAGAACACTTTCTCTTAAAGCTGGTGTCCTGAATTTGGACATCTAGCTTCCTAAACTGTGAGAGAATAAATTTGTTTGTTAAAGCCGTGCACTTGTGGTATTTCTGTTATAGATGCACTAGAGAACTGGGACACTGTTGGAAGATTTTGGACTGGCAAATCATCTTGGGCAAACTATAAACCTAGGGCTAGAAAGACCATATATAAAGGAAAACTTTTTGCATGGCAGAAAAGATATTTAAAAACATTATTTGTAAAGGAGTAAGTAACTGAGGTTTGCTTATACATTCTTTTCTCCATAAGTAAGTTCCAATTAAAAGACAGCTTTTTTTTTTTTTTTTTTAATGTGCCCTTCCTTCTGGTAAGCTTGCTATACTACTTTTATAAAATATTAAAATAATCTGATGCGTAAACCTGAATTTGTTTGTGATTTTGGATGTTGGGTGTTGCTGCCATGCTGCTCATTTTAATCTATGCCACCTTAAAAAGAATTCTTAAAATTAGGTAATTTTTATCTAATAGCAAGATAGTGTAAAGAGTTGAACAAGATCTTTAAGAAAAGTGGAAACATTAATGACAAACACAAATGATGCCCATTTATTAATAGTTAAGAAAATACTAATTCAAACCACAATAAGTATACTTCTATACCCACCAGATTGGTTAAAAAAAATATAATAATAATCTGATAGTACCAAGTGTTTGGAGTCCCTGCGTGGGGTAAATGGTAAAGTGCTCAACTACTACCCAAAAGATCAGTGATTTGAACCCACCCAGAGGTACCTCAGAAGAGGGGCCTAAAGATCTGCTTCTGAAAGGTCAAAGCCTTGAAAACTCCGTGGAGTGATGGAAGAATCACATTAATTAAGAGTAGGAGTTGCACAGCCTATTAATGTAATTGACGTCAATAAGTTGTATACCGGTATAAAATCGAATTGGCAGTGTTATGTAATAGATATATTTACAGTAGCACAAAGAGCAGCTGCTGAACCTGCTTATATAAAATACCTCATGGGATTTGATTTCTTGGTTTGGCAGTATAAAGTCTAGATTTCGTGGGACTTTCCAGTTAATTGGTCAAATACTGTGTTTAGAGCATCTATTCTTCCTCCTAGCTTGTTGCATCATGCCTAAGGTCTTATAAGCTTGCAAGCTGCCATCCAGGGCACAGCAGTTGGTTTCTGTGTGTCTGGAGCTTCTGGGGAAGAAGAAGAGTCAGGAAGATCGGAGGGAATGGAATGGGTGGCTAATGTCCTTCATGAACAACTGCCTCCTCTGCCATGAGACCAGCTGGGTGGGGCCCAATTACCATTACTGAACATTTTGATAAAAGATTCTATAGAAGAATCCTGATCAAAAGGGGAAAAAATGCTAGACAGAGTTTCATATCTCTTGGAATCTGCACTTTCTGGATCCATTAAAGTTGGGTGAATCCCTGAAACTATTGCCTTAAGATAATCTTTAAACTTTAAACCAAAAATATACCCTGAACTCTTCTTAAAAACCAAGCAGTAGTTTAGATTAATTAGTAAAGAATGTCTGCCTTGAGGATTGTGCTCTCTTAAGAACTGTCTGTATGGGATCATATTGACAACAGCAACTTGGCAAATTATATGGGAAACTTAGATGGCTTTGAGTTTATGTTAATGAGGGAGGACAGTTCAGAAAAGGAGGGTGAGAATGGTTGCACAACTTGAAGAATGTAATCTGACACTGAACTGTGCATGTAGAAATTGCTGGATTGTTGTATCTTATGCTCTGTATATTCTCAACAATAACCACAACCAAAAATCCCTCTGTGGAGCAGTTCAATTTGTATACATGGGGTTGCCATGAGTCAGAACTGACTTCAATGGTAACTAATAACAACCAAGTATTTACTATGACGTAGAATTACCTGGAACTGTCATGAAATGCTCAATTGTAAATTATTATGTTACAACACTAAGGATTTGTTAGTAAAGTGAAGATGCATATCTCCTGTAACTTGGTAACTACACTCTATAACTAATAGATGCTGTAGTGGTGCTTTTCAACCCCAGTTGACCTAATTCTCCCTTTTATAACAATTTTTCTGTAATATCCTGTTTATTATCCAGAAATGAAATTCACATTTTGTGTGTGTGTGTGTGTATGTGTGTGTGTCATTTGGGTGAAAGTTTACAGAGCAAATTCCCTTTCCATACAGCAGTTCACATACACTTTGTCTCATGACATTGACCACAGTTTACCACAATGCAACAGCTCCCCTCCCACTTCCTCCTGA
The DNA here is from genome assembly GCF_000298275.1 of Orycteropus afer afer. Taxonomy (NCBI): domain Eukaryota; kingdom Metazoa; phylum Chordata; class Mammalia; order Tubulidentata; family Orycteropodidae; genus Orycteropus; species Orycteropus afer. The sequence continues at coordinate 1,776,402 of NW_006921659.1, forward strand.
TAGTTACCTCTTCCCTGTGTCCATCCCTCCATGCACTCCTGCCCCTTGAGCTGTCTCACTGTGCATAAACAGTTCTTCTTTCTCCCATGATTGTTCTCTCCAAGGAGTGTATCTACCTAGTGTAAATGTTCAGCTCATATGCCTGTCTTTTGTTTGGCTGGAAGCTACAATTTCAGACCTGAAGGGCGGCTAGGGGCCATAGTCTCAGTGGTTCTACCGGGCTATATCAGACCAGCAAACCTGGTCCCTCTTTTTTTTTAAATGATTGAGTTTTGTTCCACATTGTTTTCCCATTCTATCCAGGATCTCCTACATAGATCCCCCTCCGAGTGGTTAACAGTGGTAGCTGGCTACCATCTAGTTCTTCTGGTCTCAGAGCCGTATAGGCTGAGGATCGCATGGTATACCAGTTGCTTGGACTGTTTCCATGAATCTTTGGTTTTCCTCATTCTTCTTTGCTCTGGATGAGGAGAGACCCATCATTTCATCTAGATGGCTGCTTGCAAGCTTTTAAGATCCCAGTTGCTACTCATCAAAGTAGGAGGTGGAACAATGTTTTGTGTAGTATGTTATGCCAATTGAATTTGATGTCCCCTGTGACTATGGTCCCGAGCCCACAAAATTCACGGTTAATATAATCTATTTAAATGCATACATTTAGAAATCATTATAATGAAATACCATATTTAAATACATAAGAATTTGACCTTTTACTTAAAATGTTTAAACACTAATCAGGTCTGAGTTGACACTCAGCGTGCTGTTTTAGGAAGGGTTGAATTACTACTGTTTTTTATGGTGTTCTAAACCTCTGCTGTATTGTGTATAAACTGATTAATGTTTGAGCTTCTCAATTCAGTAACAGATTGTGAAAAGACATTCCAATTATGCTAAAAATGCTTACCTTGAATTCAAAATAAAATAAATGTAAAGTCTGTTACTAAGTAATATTTTTATCCAGTCATTTAATTTTTCATTTTCCTTCTTTTTGTCTCCTACAGCTTATTGTATTTGTTGTTTCTCATCTAATTTCACCCTATGTCTTATCTGTTTTTTTTTCCCTATTTGCCAAGAGTAGGTCTGTTTCATGACTATAATTCTTTGTGATGCCACACAAACTGTTTGTATCTGTTTTATCTGTTTTTTTCTTATCCGGGACTATTCATACCTACAGTCTTCCCAAAAGGCATTGGAAAATCATTTCTATATACGATAATTACTCAATTAAGTTACTAATGAATGATTTTAAAGTTTTCCATTTTCCTCTAAAATGGTCACAAAAATGAACAACTTAGCAGGCCTTACAGACTTGAGAGTCCCATTTTGTATGTTCAGTTTTTGGTCACATATTACCATTTTCAAAGTATTTTTGGTATTGGTTCACCCTGCCTTCAGAAAATTTAGGTCAGGCATTGTGTCTGGTATATTCACTATTGAATCCTTAGAATCTGTCTAATACAGTTTTTGGAATAAAGTGAACTCAAAATTTTTGAATAGATACAGAAGTTATGTCTGAAATTGTTATTTTAATAATATTGATAAGACGATAAAGCTGTGATATTTGTTCTGATAAAGTTTTCTCAGTTCTAGATAGACAATTCTAAACTTCTGTTAATGCAAATTCTCATTTGAAATTGTTGTAGAGAAAAAAGTCTCTAGCTCTGTTAAAGAAAATTAAAGAGATTTATTGAAGCCAGTGTGTCATTTGAATGGGGGGAGGATAAAGACCTCAAGATTTGAAGCTCACCAACACTGAGGAGAAGTGTAAATCACACATAATTATAGTTCTTTATAACACAGTATTCTGATCGGCTTTAGTGATCAAGGTTGTCAAAGGCAGTGTGTTTGTTAGGTTTGTGTGTCAACTTGACTGGCCTGATTGATTGGCTCAGCAGCTGGTGGTAGTTATTCCCTATGATGAAACTGGCAGTCAGCTCCATGGTTAGGATATACCACAAGCAGCTAAGTAGTTGCTTTGGGTATATGGTCTGTTTCCCGTATATAAGAAGCAGCTTTGGGAATGGTCTCTAGCTTATGGCATGCTTGGACCTTGCATATAGCCGTGTCATTGTTCAGCAGCCTACCACGCTCTGCCGACCTTGGGACATACAATGGACTTAAATTAATGGCCTGCCGTGTGGTTTGGTAACATCAAGACTCTGCCTTTTCAAACAGCAGAAGAGAAACCAGATGATTGGGACTTTCTAAAAATTAAATTTTTATGTGCTTCCAAAGACTTCTCCAAAAGATTCAAAAGAGAACCTACAGATTGGGAAAAAATATTTGGTTATGATATATCTGACAAGGGACTTATCTCTAGAATTTATAGAAAACTCCAACACCTCAATAACAAAAAGACAAACAATCCAATTAAAAAATGGGCAGAAAACATGAATAGACACTTCACCAAGGAGGATACATATGCAAATGGCCAACAAACATGAAGAAATGATCACGATCATTAGCTATTAGAGAAATGCAAATCAAAACAACAATGAGATATGATCTTGCTCCAGCACTAGTAGCAACATTCAACAAGACAGAAAATAACAAATGCTGGCGAGGTTGTGGGGAGATTGGGACTCTGATATACTGCTGGTGGGACTGTAAAATTGTACAACCACTGTGGAAAGCAGTATGGCGATTCCTTCAAAAGTTGGAATTAGAAATACCATTTGACCCAGGCATTCCTTTACTAGGTATATATCCTAAAGAAGTGAGAGCCGTGACAAGAACAGACATATGCACACTCATGTTCATCACAGCACTATTTACAATAGCCAAAAGATGGAAACAACCTAGGTGTCCATCAACTGAGGAATGGATAACTAAACTATGGTACATACACACAATGGATACTATGCAAAGCTAAATAATAATGTAGAATCTGCAAAACACTGCATAACATGGATGAACTTGGAGAACATTATGCTGAGTGAAATAAGTCAATCACAAAAGGACAAATATTGTATTAGTCCGTTATTGTAAAAGTCAAGTAAAGGTTTATCTAGGAAGGAAATTTTCTTTGTTGGTTACAAGGGGTGGGAGGGGAGGGGAGGGAACATTGTTAGATAGATAGAGATAAGTATTGATTTGGGTGATGAGAAGGTCAGTGTACCAAATGTGAGTGATCAATATGGCACCATTGTGGAAGAGAAAGATGTAGAGAGGTACATGGGAGGTACAGGAAACAAAGATGAACCCTTTTGCACATACAGTACTGTGTTGTCAGTGAAGGCAAACATGGGTATATGGGTGGATAGATGGGTGGACAGGCTGAACTAGTAGGTATGTCTATGAAGTGGGGAGTGTCCCCAAGAACATGTATAGGGTTGGCAGACAATGGTCATATAAGTTTATGTGTATGATCTGAATTCCCAGGTGTATAGTAGAGCTGACAAGAGGCAAGGTGGTAGTCACTTCTTGGTCACAGCCAGCTACCCAGAGGGACTGAGTAGTTGAACCTGTGGGTTCAGGACCATAGTTTCAGGAGACATCAAGCTCAATTGGCATAACATACTACACAAAACATTGTTCCACCTCATACTTTGGCAAGTAGCGACTGGGATCTTAAAAGCTTGCAAGCTGCCATCTAGATGCAATGATGGGTCTCTCCTTGTCCAGAGCAAAGAATGAAGAAAACAAAAAATTCATGGATACAATCTGTCCTAGAGACTGGTACACCATCCAACCTGCAGCCTATACGACTATGAGACCAGAAGAACTGGATGGTGCCCAGCTACCACTGTCAACCACTTGGAAGGGAATCTATGTAGGAGATCTGGTTAGAGAGGGAGAACAATATGGACAAAACTCAAAATCATTTGGAGAAAAAAAAAAGGGTTGAGGGACCAGGTTTGCTGGTCTGATAGAGCCTGGTGGAACCACTAGCTGCTCTTTAGGTCTGGAATTGAATCCATGCCTGTGGCTTGCAGCCAAGCAAAAGACAGGCATATGAGTTGAACATTTACCTGAGGTAGATACACTCCTTGGAGAGAACAATCATGGGAAAAAGAAGGGCTGCTTATGCACTGGGAGACAGCTCAGGGGGCAGGAGTGCATGGAGGGATGGACACAGGGAAGAGGTAACTATCAGGAGGAAGTGGGAGGGGAGCTGTTGCATTGTGGTAAGTTGTGGTCAATGTCATGAGAGAAAGTGTATGTGAACTGCTGTATGGAAAGTGAATTTGCTCTGTAAATTTTCACTCAAATCACAATAATAATAATAATAAAAAGACTGTGCCTTTTTACTTGTCAACCTTGGGTTGTCAGCCTCAGCAGCTAGCAGCTGAGTGAAGAAACGCCTCTACTTCCAGTGGCCGGGAGCAGGAGGCAGAGCTGGGCCCCAAGGTTTAGGGGCTTTCACCCAGCCCCTAGAAGGTTCAAGAGCCTGGCACTTGAACTTCGAGTTAGAGCCTCCAAACTGTAAGAGAATAAACTTCTGTTTGTTAAGGCCATCCCATTTGTGGTATATTTCTTGTCAGAGCAGCACTAGGTAACCAGAACACTATCCAATTCCCTTGGTGGGCCACAAGCACCTTATATTTGCATGGTCTACCTAGTCATTTGGTCAGTGTCACAAAGAGGATGCATAGCTAGGCAAGCCATACCAAATAATTCACTGCACCACAACTACCAAATTAAGATACAATTTAAGGACAACAAACACTTCCAAAAAAAACCCCAACCTTATTGCCATGGAGTTGATTTCAACTTGTAATAACTCTATATGGCGGAGTAGAACTGCCTCATAGTTTTTCTAAGGCTGAACTCTTTACGAAGCAGACTGCCACTTCTTTCTCCATGGAGCAGCTGGTGGGTTAGAACCACAGACCTTTTAGTTAGCAGCTAAGCACTGGCTCCTTAATAAACATTTAGGTACAAGCATACCTCATTTTATTGTGCTTTGCTTATTGCTTGTTGTAGACAGTAGATTTTTTTACAAATTGAAGGTTTGTGGCAATCTTACATTGAACAGATTTCTTGGCACCATTTTTCCAATAGCATGTGCTCACTTAATGTCTCTTGGTCACCATTTGGTAATTCTCAAAATATTTCAAGCTTTTTCATGATGCTGTTGTAGACTTAATAGACTACAGCGTAGTATACACATAACTTTTATATGCACTGGGAAACCAAAAAATTGTGCTTTATAGTGATGGTCTGGAAATGAACCTGCAATATCTCTGAGGTAGGCTGTGGTAGTTAAGTTTGTGTGCCACCTTGGCTGGGCCTGGTTGAGTGGCTGGGCAGCTGGATGTAGTATTCCCCATGATGAGACTGGTCATCAACTCCATGGTGAAATCTACTGTGAGCAGCTGAGTAGCTGCTTTAGGGATGTGGTCTGCTTCCTGTGTATAAGAAACAGCTTTGGGAGTGGTCTCTAGTATAAGGCACACTTGAACCCAGCATGTAGCTGTGTCATTGTTCAGCAGCCTGCCGTGCTCTGCAGACCTTGGGACTTTCAGTGGACTTTTCAATGGACTTGGAGCTGAAGGCCAAGGTTGAGGTGGTTTCACACAGCCCCTAGAGCCTGGCACTTTGAACTCAGACTTAATGCCTCCAAACTCTAAGAGAATAAACTCCTGTTTGTTCAAGTCATCCCATTTGTGGTATATTCTTGTCAGAGCAGAACTAGGTAACCAGAACATATGTAGTATGTTGTGTATGTATAATTGGGTACAGTACATTTTTTGGACCTTACCGTTTATCAGTTATTACTTAATCAGTGCCCCTTCCCCATTTTCTACTGGCTAGATAGAAAGAATACTTTGATTCTGAGGCCTTTCTAGCATTGTGAATGGGGATGTATTACCACATATCAGAGTCCCTTCCTTTCTTCATCCTTGGGGAGAAGATATAACATCTCTTTAATTCTTACTCAAAACAGCTGGTACTAGTTTGTCTTTGCGAATACTCTCTCAGTATTTTTCTACATTCCCACCCAAGTACAGAAGGAAAAAGTTCCAGCAGCTCTGTTGCAGCATGACTATAATGGCAGGCTACCTCTTTTTCCTTTAGTTTCTCTTTACCTTATTGTTCTTTGAAGCTCCTGATGTTTTAAAATGATATTAAAGTATCATTTCCATGGCAACACTCTCGTTTCTTATATCTTTCACAACTTGTATTGAAAAAGAGAAATACTTTCTGAAAGAGTTGTTGATAAAAATCAAGCTAAAAAGATGTCTCTGTTTATTTTCAAAAGTATTTTAAAGAAAAATTTCACATCCATGTAATGTGTGTTCCCTAGTGAGTTTCTTGCTTATGTAAAAATTTGTCTTGAATTTGTACTAAACCCACATTTTTTTCCTCATAATTAGACTTAAGTGCCTTAAGTAAAAAACTTAAGTACTGCCAAATTTCAGTTAAACAAGTTGTTAGTTCTGTTTGAGTCCTTATTACCTGTACTCAGAAGCTCATAGGCTGCTTGTGAGGCTGTTGGAGCAGTGCCCATAATGCTCTTAGAATGCTTTCTCAACATCCTAGGCTGAATGAGGATCTTTTCCTCTGAGGTTTTTTTTCCCCCCTTCCCCTTGGCGTAAAATCAATGCCAAAACATTAAAAATCTTTTTATGTTTAAATTGTATAAATTATACTACCCATTTTATGTTGTCTCTTACTCTCTGTTGACCTTTAGTTATATTCACTTTCATTTCAGCACTTGATTCATTATTTTTCTAAGAGGAGTTAGGGAAGATACTATATTTAATAACTAAAATTACTAATCCTTTGTTTTCCTTTTCTATATACTTTCATCTTCTCCTTCTAAATTCGGTTTACCTTTCTATTAACTCAGACTTTTCCACTTTTTCAACATTCCAAAAGCATGAACTAATTCCATGTGCTCTATTTTAGCTAATATTCTCTTTCTTTGTTGCTGTGATTTTTGAATTCTGTAGTTCATGAAATCTTTTGGAATCACCATAGATTATGTCAGTTGTATTTAATGTGCCTCAATTATTGGTTCATTCAGTAAATTCCAGGTGCTGGAAATACAATAGTGAAAACCACACACAATAGCAATCTTATTCTATGGAAGACTACATAAATAAACCTGCATTCCAACTTGTAGTGACCCTATCTGATAAAGTAGAACTGCCCCCTACGGTTTCCAAGGCTGTGATCTTTATGGAAGCAGACTGCCACATATGGTTGTTTTTAGGTGTTTGTTTCTGACTCACAGTGACCCTATGTACAACAGAAGGAAAACACTTCCTGTTCTGCACCATCCTCAGAATCCTTGCTATGCTTGAGGCCATTATTCCAGCCATTGTGTCAATCCATCTCCTTGAGGGTCTGCTCCTTTTCTCTGACCTTCTACTTTACCAAGCATGATATCCTTCTCTGGGGAATGGTCCTTTCTGACAACATGACCAAAGTGGGTGAGATGAAGTCTGGCCATTTTTGCTTCAAAGGAGCATTCCAGCTGCACTTTTTCCAGGACAGATTTGTTCATTCTTCCGACAGTCCGTGGTACTATGGTATTCTTTGCCAACACCACAGTTGAAAGGCATGAACTCTTCTTTGGTCTTCCTTATTCATTGTCCAGCTTTCAGATACATGTGAGACGATTGAAAATACTGTTCTGGTTACCTAGTGCTGCTCTGACAAGAATATACCACAAATGGGATGGCCTTAACAAACAGGAGTTTATTCTCTCACAGTTTAGAGGCTTGAAGTCCAAGTTCAAAGTGCCAGACTCTAGGGGCTTGGTGAAAGCCCCTCAACCTTGGAGTCCAGCTCTGCCTCCTGCTCCTGGCCCACTAGAGCTAGGGGCATTTCTTCACTCAGCTGCTGGCTGCTGAGGCTGACAAACCCAAGGATGACTAGTAAAAAGGCACAGTCTTGATGTTACCAAACCACATGGCAGGCCATTAATTCAAGTCAATTGTAAGTCCCAAGGTCGGCGGAGCATGGCAGGCTGCTGAACAATGACACGGCTGTATGCAGGGTCCAAGCATGTCATATGCTAGAGACCATTCCCAAAGCTGTTTCTGATAAACGGGAAGCAGACCACATACCCAAAGGCAGCTACTCAGCTGCTTGTGGTAGATTTTACCATGGAGTTGATGACCAGTCTCATCATGGGGAATACTACATCCAGCTGCCCAGCCATTCAATCAGGCCCAGCCAGGTTGACACACAAACTGAACTACCACAAATACCATAGCTGTGGTACGCGCACCTTAATCTTCAAAGAGACATCTTTGCTCTTTAACACTTTAAAAAGGTCTTTTTCAGCAGATTTGCCTAGTGCAATACAATGTCTCATTTCTTGACTGCTGCTGACATGAGTGTTGATTGTGGATCTGGGTAAAATGAAATCTTTGACAATTTTGATCTTTTCTCTGTTTATCAAGATGTTGCTTAGTGAGCCAGTTGTGAGGACTTTTGTTTACTTTATGTTGAAGTGTAATCTATACTAAAGACTTCCACATCCAAAACAAACCAAACTTATTGCCATCACATCGATTTACACTCACAGCAACCCCCATTGGGTTTCCAAGGCAGTAAATCTTTACGGAAGTAGATTGGCCCATCTTCCTTCCCTGAAGTGGCTGATGGGTTTGAAATGCCAATCTCTTGGTTAGCAGCAAATGTCTTAGTCACTGTACCACCAACCAAAACCAAGCCTAACCAACTGTTGTTGAGTCAGACCCAACTCATAGCGACCCCTCCTCCTTGGGTTTCTGAGGGGATATCACTATGGAAGTAGATTGCCCAACCTTCCTTCCGAGGAGTGGCTGGTGGGTTTGAACCACCAGCCTTTTGGTTAGCAGTCAAATAATTTAGTCACTACACCACCAGAGCTCCCTAAAGACTTCCACATTGAGGATATCAGTTGGAGACTTAACTGTTTTGAATACTATCGTGACTACACTTTGCATTTGTTTACTTGGTTCTGTTGTCTCTGTATAAAATAATGCTGCTTCCAGGCTTTCACTGCATGGTATCCATCTCTGCATAATTTAGAGTTCTGGGTGATTTTTAATTATTTCGTTTTCCAGCTAGGTTTTTGTATATTAATATATCCTGGTATTGCACTGTGATTTTATTTATATTTAATGCAGACACAGAAACAAACAAACAAACAAAATGATCTTACCTAGCTGGATATCTTATCTTTTTAGAAGAGATCTTCTTTGTCACAGTTCAAGATTTACCCTACTTGCTTTCCTTGTTTTGTTAACTTTTCTTTCAACAAGTTTTTCATCTTTAGCTGTTCTTCTTGCCCTAGGCTAAGTGTGAAATGTTAGCAGTAGCCTTCTAACTGTTCTGCTCCCCTGTCTGCCAACCTATCCTAAACATACTCATGGATTAATGTTCTTAACATATAGATATGACTGTGTGATTCTTCCGTTCCAAAATGTTTGCAGCTAAAGTGGTAACTATACACTGAGGTTTGGGGAGAAGTGGGTAGTAAGCATCCCGATGATGATGTCCCTGAGGATCAGCTGGGGCAGTGGTCAGTGATGTTCTTCCACCCCTTACCGCATTATGTGCTTGCTTTGTTGGTAAGTTTTTTTCTTTCCAGATAGTGCAGTAGATAAAAGGAATGCTTCCAAATAGTAATGCTAGAAAGCTTAGTTCAGACTTGGTTTCCCATTGCCTTATAAGGCAATTTAGTGAGGCTTCATGTACTTTGTTACGTTTAGTGGTTAGTTTTTTATTATCACTTTCTAAAACTAGTTTATGTAGCATATTTGTATGTTTCCCAGACTATTACCTTGTGTAATAAATTATTACCATCAATTGTAGATTGCATGTGACAGATATATTGGGTGTTAGTTATTGGACTCTCAGAAGGAAGGCTGGGCAATCTACTTCCGTAGAGATACTGCCTCGGAAACCCAAGGAGGGGTCACTATGAGTCGGGGCCGACTCAACGGCATATAACAACAACAGTTATTGGACTTTGTTAATTTTTTTTAAAATATAAATAATGGAAAGAGAATATCTAAAAGTTGAGTACAAAAAGGACTTTAATATCGTTTGTGAAATTAGAAGTGATTGGTATAAGTCTTGTTTCTTTATTTTAAAATTTTGATGGTGGATATGAGAAAGATAATGTATAATATTATTGCATTTAATGTTGTCAATCTTTGGTAGGTATTTGTATATAGGGTCTAGCTTTGTTTAGGCTAAAAAATACCTGATTTTAGAAATGAGATTTACTTTTCCCCCTAACATAGTTACTCCAGTTATGAATGAGCTGCTTCCTACTCATTCCAAAACATAGTGGCATAACCAGTATTTTTATTATGCACATGTAAGTTGGGAACTCAGAAAGGGCATAGTGAGAATGGCTTGTTTCTCTGTTCTGTGATGATTGGGTCTCATTTGGATAGGCTTGAAGGTTGACTTAAGTGCTTGGTATTGGAATAATTTGACAGCTTGTTCATCGACATATCTGGCATCTGGGCTTGGACAACTTGAAGACCAGGACTGCTGACTAGAGTGCCTACATGTATGTACTTGGCTTTCTCACAACATTATGGCCTCAGGGTTGCCATACTTCTTACAAGGTGGGTTGGCTCCAAGCACAAGTTTGTTAAAGTGACCAAAGCAGGAAGTTCATTGCCTTTTTAAACAAAGTTTCATGAGCCATGCCTTATCATTTCTACTGCATTCTGTTACTCGAGGATGAGTCACATGCCTACCCAGATAGAGGAGAGAAGTTAGACTTCTTTCTGGGGAAGTGGCAGAGTTCTAAAAGAGCATGTGGGATTGCAGATACTGTTGTAGCTATCTTTGGAAAATACATTGTCATAGTAGTCAAGTGTATAATTTTTGCCAATATTGCTTGATAAGTGCTTCTGTTTTGTTTTGTTTTTTAAAGTAGTGGGGCCCAAAATTCATATTTCATAATGACTTTAGTGATGCAGATTTGGGATTCTTTACCTATATCCCTGAATGGAGTTTGAGACTTTAGGAATCTATGAACTGAAAGTATAAAACTTTAAAAAATAATAATTTTTTCTATGCTATATTTTATTTTGGAAATTGCTTTTTTTTAAAAAAAAAAAATAAAATTATTTATTATTTATTTATTTATTTTTGCAGTGTTCTCTTCCCTCCTGTCTCACGCTTGGTAACCAACAAAGAAAGTTTTCCTCCATATATAAATTTTTCCTTGAATTTTTACAATAATGAACCGATGTAATATTTGTCCTTCTGTGGTTGACTTATTTCACTCAGCTTGAAGTCAAAGTTGTTCAGGTGATATTTTTCCTCCCCTGTAGTTCAAACACTTTTTATGTAGCTGGGTTGGATCACTAGCATATCCAGTAAGGACATGTGCAGTTTTCATTGTTGCCATGTGTGGAGAATGTATAGAAAGTTAGTTCTTCATTGATAGGACTCAATGGAAATTTACCCTGCCATCTGTATTTATGCAAGACCTAATTTAAATTGAAAAATATACACATTGGGAGCTCTGGTAGCATAGTGCCTAAGGCACTTGACTGCTAACCAGAAGGCTGGCGGTTCAAACCCACCAGCCACTCCTCAGAAGGAAGGTTGGGCAATCCTACTTCCGTAGTGATACTGCCTCGGAAACCCAAGGAGGGGTCGCTATGAGTCGGGGCCGACTCGACAGCAAACAACAACAACAACACATAAATAAATAAAAGAAAAAGAAGTTAGGGCAAAACTTGTCTGCCCTTAGATCCTACTCTAAAAGTTGAATGTGTAGGCCCACCAAAGTCATGATTTTCTTGTCTGGCAAGATTCTTGCTAATGGAAGCCGCGGAGCCCAACAAAGTTGAAGGAGCACGATATGTCTGCCTGGCCAGAAGACACGTCGGGCAGTGTGAATCTTTTGACAAGAAGATGGTTTAATTAGAGAAAGGCTGGAACCTTACCTAAATTGGGATTTGCCCCGACATAAAAGCCAAACCTTACAAAATCTTGTAAGCAGAAGCAGCAATATGATTGGAGAGGCTTTGGTGAAGTTCTCTGTTGGGGCTGTCTGTAGGAAAACAATAAAGGCCTCTTTCAGATCACATTGTTCCTCTAAAATTTTTTATATTTTCCTTGTAGTCTCTCAAATCATAGTTTTAAAGGAAGTGCCAACTATGCTGTTTCCTTTCAGCATGTAACCAAATGAAATTCTGATGTTTTTAGTAAAGCTAGACTCTCTTGTTTGTCCTTTAAGTGCATGCTGATGCCATCAAAGAATTCTTGCTGTGTGAACCCAATTTGGAAGCTGAAAAGGCCATTGAGGCATTAAACAATGAAAAGTGGCTTGCCAGCAAAACTGATCAAGTGTCTGGTGGCACATCTGGTTTTGCTGCGCAGTGAAGGAGGAAGCTCTACAGGTCCTTATGAGTCATTGCTTTTACATTGGCATCGAAGGTTCTGCCAAAGATCCTAAACAAAGTTTTGTCTGATGTGTTGAAAGTCATACTTTATCCCAGTCAAAGCCTTGAATCACTGCCTTGTCAAGAGCTTTTCTTGAGAGATGGGCATGGAATATGAGGTTATTTTCTACTGCAGAGAAGTTCATTGATTCTCCAAAGAATTTACCTCAATATTCTGGGTAATTCTAATTCCATTTGCTGTCACATTGCGAATTAGGGCCTTCAGAATATATATGGTAAGCTATTGGATTGTTAAATCCATTTCCATGTTGAAAACCATACTAATTATTCTGTCTCGTTGTTAGAAACAGCAGCAGCCTGCTAATTGAAATAGATTTTTGTTGAATTTAATTTTCTTTGATAATTTAATATCCTTTCCTAATCTAGGCATCTTCTATTTAAGTCGAGAGAATCAAATCTCTTTACATTAATGTGCTTATTCATATATTTAGATTTCTGCTGTCTTATTTTGGTGTTTTCTATGTCTCATGCTTTGCTTTTTTCTCTCTTATTTTTCTTTACTGACTTACATGGCATTTACTGAGTTTTCCTTATTCTGCCCCCCATTTCTGGTTTAAAAATACATTTTTTCTAATTTAGTAATTACCCATTTTTATATACATATTTGACTTAAATTTTCCAGTTTCATCTGCCAGATTAGTATAGATCTCCTCCCCTGACATTTTTCTTTGTTGCTTTAGTTTTATCTTATTTATAATTACCAACTCCCCACCCAACTTTGTGTATTTTCAGTTTCTTTACAGTTAGGGCTTATATTATTATAGCCATTCTAATGGAAGTGAAATGGCATCTCATTTTGACTTTGACATGCATTTCTCTAAAAATAAGGTTGTTGAGCATCTTTTCACATAGCTTTTTGCCCATTTCTATACACTATGTTCTCTGAAAATATGTCTATTCCTTTGTCCATTTTTAAATTGGGTTGTTCATCTTTTATATCTGATATTCAGTTACTCATTCTTACATTCATTTTTAAATCTGTTAGTCAACTATCTTCAGTTTTTCAAGTCTATAGACTGGCTTTACTGCTATTTTGGTAGGATACATTTCTGTTTTCCTTTAACAGTTCCTCATCTGCCTCCAAGTTTACATATAGCTTACAGTGCATCAGGGATGGGAAGGCCAGCTTACAATACCTACTATGTCTAATAATAGTCAGATTCTAATTGAAAAAGATGACATTATGCTAGGAGGTTAACAGGGTCAAAAATAACTCGGTCACTTAAACTTAGCCAGCATTTCTCTCAACACTTCTATATACAAGGCATGGTACAGGGCTTTCTTTAAGGAGTTAATTATAAGTCTAAAGGAAAGTAAATCTTTAATATCTTTATAAAGTACTGTCATTTATTTTGTGATTTCATTTCTTTGGCAAACATTTTATTTAAATGATCATCAAATTCTCTGAATCCTGAGATGTTGTACAGTTTGCTTTTATAGCATTTTTCCGTGATTAAGTAGTAGATCAAAAACAATGTAATATCTTATTTATAAGAGTAATTTAAAAGTATGTTTAGCTTATAAATATTTCTATTTTAGCATCCTAAAATAGTTTGGCACTGCTCAGACATTCTTCATGAACAAAAGCATATAACATTCACTAAAAAAGCATACATTTTCTCTATTGAAGGAAGTATAACAATGCTAATTGTGTTTTAAGTCTGTGGACTCATTAAGAGGAGTTACACAAACAATGTTGCAATGTCTCTTTTGAACTTGAGGTCAGTAGATTATGAAAAAAGTAATTAATTTCCAGATGTAAAATAGTTTCATAATTCCACATCTAACATTTAACCAAGAACATTATTTTTAATTAAAGTATACTCATATAAGAAAATCATAATAATCATTTTTATTACAGTATTTAGCATGATATTATACCATAGAATTTAAAAACTATTAAAAAAAAGCTATAAAACTCATACTTCATCTATTTATAAAGAATATCCATCGTTGATCCATCTATCAAACTTTACTTTAAAAACCATTGCAGGACTTCCAGTAAGATGGAGGAATAGGCAGATAAGTGACACAGACCCTCTTCAACAAAGAAAAGAAAAAACAATTGACAGACATACAGAAGATAATCCTAGAGCCCTGAGTTTTGTAAGGAACTATACATAAGCAGATAATGGCATCAACTAGTGGAAAAACCTGAACAAAAACAGTGAGTACGGAGACAGTCAGAGTTGCGGACTGTCAGCTACTCTGACGGGACCAACAGCCTGAATATTTCCAAGTGGTGTTGGGATCTGAGAATTGACCTAAAGATCAACCCTGGTCACCAAAGGTGGCAAGGATGACTGCGTTGGTGGCCTATGACTAGGAAGAGAAACAGCAAGGAGGGAGATAACCTGAGCTGTTGACTTTCTGCTGTCTGGAGGGAGTAGCCACTTTGATTGTTTACATGCGGCAGCCATTTTGGATGTTTAAAGTGACTGAGGGTGCAGCCATTTTGAATGTTCATAAGTGGCAGCCATTTTGGATATTTAAAGTGACCTAGGGTGTAGCCATTTTGAATGTTTACAAGTGGCAGCCATTTTGGATATTTAAAGTGACCAAGGGTGCAGCCATTTTGAATCCTTACAAGTGACAACCATTTTCGATTTTAAAATGATAGCATCCTCATTTGGATTCCAGGGACCTAAGAATAGGATCTGTTTGCCAGGTCGGCAGGGACATACAAGAGGCTGACAACAGGAAAGGAGGCAGGTGGTGAGTGTGTAAGTGCTGTCGACTAGTGAACAGAGGAGCACAGTACCCTGCTTGCGTAGATAACACACAAGCGAAACAAAGAAATTGAAAATCATGGGCAAGTCACTCCAACATACAATCACCAATTAAATATAAACACAAAAATGTTATAATGCCTTGGAGATAACAGAGCATCACAGTCCACACAAAGAAGCAAGATAAAGCACGAGAAACAAGGGACCAGGATACACACCCAGAAGACATCCCTGAGGAAGATGCAGCATTGGAACTCCTTGATAAGGAATTCAAAAGAATTATAGTTAGGTATCTTCAATGAATTGAAAGACAGACCCAGGAAAGCACAGAGAAAACCCTAGAACAATTTCAAAAGACAATACAAAATCAAAATGACAAAATAAATGAAAACTAAGAAATGATACGAAACCTACACACAGAAATCCAGAAGATTAATACTAAATTTACAGAAATAGATAAGACATTGAATGGACATAGGAACAGAATTGAATCAGTGGAAGACAGAATTAGTGAGATTGAAGGCAAATACCTGAACACTTCTTTGGAAAGGGATAAATCAGAAAAAAGATCAAAACAAAGTGAAGAAAGCCTAAGGTTCATGTGGGATACCATCAGAAGGAATAACCTATGTGTAACTGGAATTCCATAACAGGAAGAGACAAATAAAACCACAGAGAAAATTGTTGAAGATTTGTTGGAAGAGAATTTTCCTGGTATGATGAAAGATGAGAATATATCTATTCAGGAAGTCCAACAAACCCCAAATAGGATAGACTCCAAAATCACCAAGACATATCATCAAACTTACCAAAACCAAAGACAAAGAAAGAATCATGAGAGCAGCATGGGAAAAACAAAAAGTTACCTACAAGGGGCAACCGATAAGACTAAGCTTGTGTTTCTCGACAGAAACCATGCAGGCAAGAAGCCAATGGGATGGTATATATAAAACACTGAAAGAGAAAAATTTCCAACCAAGAATTATGTACCCAGTAAAATTGTCCCTTAAATATGATGGTGAAATCAGGACATTTCCAGATAAGCAGAAATTAAGGGAAATTGTTAAAACCAGACCACCCTTACAAGAGATGCTAAAGGGAGCCCTTTGGACAGAGAAGCAACAACAGCCAACAACAACTGACCATTAACACACATGATAATATAACCCAGAAACCAACCCAGCTATGGAAGGATCCAAAGTCAATAAGCCTACAAGATTGTAAACAGGGAACCAGAGACATCAATTGACAATGAGGATAACTACAAACCAAAAAGAGGGAAAAACTGTTTGTTACAGAACTTCTAGATGGTAGGGAAGTCAAGACAACTACAAGATAAAACGGACTGTTCTACACTTGAGAAGAAAACTATAAATCACAGGGCAACATCAAAGAAAAATGATAAACCTTCACATCAAAAAAGAGGACCAGCATAAATATTCAGCAAATACTAAAACAATAGTAATGAAGGAAGTGGTAACACCTTTCATAAACAAAACAAGCTCAGCATAGAAAATTATATGGAACAAAGAAATTGATACCATGAAAAAGCATGTAACAAAAATGACAGCAGCAAATTAATATTTTCCAATAATTACTTATCTGGCAAGGGACTTATCTCTAAGATTTATAGTGGAAGAGTGGATGACCAAACTATGGTACATGCACATAATGGAATGCTATGCAGCACTAAAGAATAACGTAGAGTCTGCAAAACACCGCATAATATGGATGAACTTGGAGGACATTATGCTGAGTGACATAAGTCAATCACAGAAGGACAAATACCGTAGTAGTTCATTGTTGTGGAGGGTCAAGGAAAGGTTTGTCTATGGAAGGAAACCTTCTTTGTTAGTTGCCAGGGGTGGGACGGAGGGGAGGGAATACAGCAAAAAGAAAAAAAAGGCATTGACTCATGTCACTTTAGTTTTGTCTGTTTCACTGTACATAAATTATATTTCCATAAAATGCAAAAAAAAAACATTGCAAAGAATACCTAGTGAAGACCTGGGAACAGTGCCCACTGAATGAAATTAATTTTGCTTTTAAATGTGTGCATATACACTTAGAAAAAAGACTGGATGGAAATAGAAGATTCTCTCTCATTACAGTTTTTAGTACTACTCCATTCTGCTTATACTATTCTGTTTTTCTAATTCTCAGTTCTGTTTCCCCAGTTTAGAAGGGGCAGCTGCTTCCTGTAGTTGCAAACCCAGTGATTCCTTTTTATTCTCTTTTTGGAGGCTTACAGTGTACCTTACTTACTTACTTAGCATGTTAAAGGCTCCAAGACCTACTCAGCCAAAATATGTTTTTGACTCAGCATTTCTGAAACTTGCTTGAACTCAGAACCTTTTTTTTTTTTTTTGCAGAGCTATCAATATCTTGTTTAACATCAGTTGGGGAGTGCTAAAGGGGCACAGGATGTCATCTTCTGACCTCCTCTAACTACACAAGAGGAAGACAGAATCACTAGCAGCAGCCCAAGGCCTGTTCTTATGAGGCCAGACAAAGCGCCACCTTCCAGCCACCCTCTTATAACCTTGTCAGCAACCATTCCTATGCCGGCACCTACCACCTCTCTGCTGGGTTCAGTAACTCACTGTGGTGGCCACACGGAGCTCACAGATTAGGAGGTTTATTGGGGAAGCAATAGGCTACAATTCAAGTTCAGGAACACACTCAGTCTCTCTCAGCTGGTCTTCTCTCGTAGCCGGCCATCTCTCTCAGGTGGCCATGTCTCTCGATCTCTTTCAGTAGCACATCTCTCTCAGCAGTGCATGTCTCTCACCTCTCTCTCTCAGCAGCATGTCTTCCTCCATCTCTCTCTTAGCATGCACATTTCTCTCAGCAGTGCATTTCTCTCAGCAGCGCATCTTCCTCAGCTGGCAGTCAGAGAGGGACTCTCTCTTTCTGCCTCTAGGAGAGCTTCTTTTTGAACCTGGCAGAGTGGCCAAACTAACCAATGCCATCATCAGAATTCTATACACCTGAGAGAGAGTGAACTTCCCAGAAGATTGCTTCCTGCTGCTCCAACAGAAATACATCAGGTGGATAACTTTAACAATCAACTACTCAATTGCTTATTGCAAAGTGGGAGTTATAAAGACTATGGCTAGAAAACCCATACCATGTAATTTACTACATGCAGGGGTACACTGTCCTCGAGCATTGTAAATTTTTGCCTGGAATTGAAAAAAAAAAAAAAAAGTTACTCTTACCAGCTAGTACAAAAGTATACCTGAGATTCATATGATCTATTTATTAATATGCATGTTAGATTCATATGATCTATTTATTAATATGAGAGCTCTGGTAGTATAGTGCCTAAGGTATTTGACTGCTAACCAGAAGGCTGGTGGTTCAAACCCACCAGCCACTCCTTGGAAGGAGAGTTGAGCAGTCTACTTCCATAGTGATACTGCCTCGGAAACCCAAGGAGGGGTTGCTATGAGTTGGATCTGACTCGATGGCAGTAAGTTTGGTTTTTTGGTTTTATTAATATGCATGTTATATATATTCAGGTAGCTTATAAACTCTCCATCAATTTTCCTTTTACATATAAATTCCTGTTTATTGTCTTTTAGTGATTTCCCTGTTATTTCAAGAATAGCATTTATATATTTATTTAATTTATACAAAAGGGTGAATAAAGCACTGGAATACTCCTAGTTTTAATTGATGAGTAAATTTTTCTGCCTCCATTAAAGCTGTAGGATGTAAAAGTCTATTTGTTGAGTCTGGTATAAAATGTAAGGCTTGTGTACGTCAAACAGTCTTGTGAAATCCAAACCATGTTCTCATTTACTAAGGATTTTTGTCAAGACAAGCCCTGTCTTAGAAAGTAATTAGCCTTGAATGTAGAAGGTATAATTAATAGGTAAGCACAATTCATCACTTTGTTAATCCTTTTATAAAGATTATAGCTGGCATTCAGTGTTGACCATTATTAATACATATAAATATGCAGGCATTAATATTTTATATCACAGTGTATTCATAAGAAACCTAGGGTAGGTATCATTTTTCCTCTAGTATAGGAGTTTGGCTTCCTCATGTACTTGAATTTCTTTCCTCTATGAAATGCCTTTGGTTTATTATGTTGCTTTTGAGGACATTGAAATGGATACTTCTAATCATAAATGATTTGTGAACTGTTTTATAATTTTATAAAATTCGGGAACGTCTGTAGAAGTTATGACTTATCCTTGTTTTTTTAGGGAGGAGGTGCAGGGGTATATATAGAACTTTAATCTACTGGGGCAGTGAAGTCTGCAGCATTGTGGATTTGATTCCTTTAGTGTGTTTTAGGTGTGTTTATATATTTCCATTCAGAGCCCATCTATTTTTCCGACTGATGTCTCAGGGCTGTTCACTGTAGCATATATATAGCTGGCTCCTGATCCTATAGACAAGCCAGTCAGATCTGGCAGACCACAGTGGATTTAGAGCTTCTCCCACATGAGACAGAAATGACTCCCGGGTGAGTTGCTGAAAAGCCCGAGCAGATCTCTCACAAGACAGCTTTGGGACTTGGACAAAACGTGAAAGGCCCATATAGCAAGGCTGTTTTTGGTTGAGTTGACTTTAAGACTAGTTTTGTTTTTTAGAAATTACTGTTTTTTTATTGTTTTTGCTTTTTCTAGTCACAAGCATCCTCTTAAATGGTGCCTAGTCTTGGATCATTACGTTTGATAAAATAATTATATGTCATAGTATTTTCAGTTTGTACATATTTTGCTAACTATATTAAAGGATGAATTTGAACATGAAATTAGAATTGATACCGTAGTCTTTTTTCTTTGATGATGGATTCCTAAGGGCAAAATCTTATTTATTGGTTTATGAAAGTGGTAACATATCATCATATTCAGATGTATGTCACTGACAGATGATTTGTGCGTAAGAAGAATTTTATCTTTAATATGATCCATGTCTGTTTTTTGGTGGTATGTAAAAATGGCACAAATGCTACAGATTCTTAAAGTAGACTTTCTAGCTTTGGATTTCTGAATTAGAATTCCCTGTTTTTCAGTACTTTACTTTTTCATTCTATAGTTACTTGTGGGCTGATATTTATTTTCTTGCATAGAGAATTAGAAAATACCTCTTTCCTTTCTATCTCAAAGAAATCGCATTTCCATGCCTAAAGACTATATAAAATTAAGTTGCTGTTTATATAATAAATTCGTAGCATTCTGGTGTTTCTTGCTTATTACATTCTGACACTTTACTGCAGCAAACATTTTCCACATATTTGCTGATTTCTTAAGCAGATTTTCGATGGAAGGGATAAAGAGAGACGGTTGATGCCAAGTTGTTATTTAAAATTGTTTTAATATCTGTAACTTTTGAAAGCCTAAACTAACTTCTGAATTAAAGATTATTCACTTGTACCCTCTCACCAGTTTCCTGTTGAAACAGTCCAAGTGATAGAATGTAGAAAAGTATATGCTACTATTGGAAAATTGAAGGAAGGTCTCACACACAGTATCATCATGTTGGAAGAATTTTGGTAGGAAACAGTGAAAATAAGAGCAGAGTGAGGGAACATACCAGCCTGCCAATTGCAGTCAGCATATCAGAGAGAAATTTGTTAAGGGGATTGGTCAGAGAGCTTGTCTTTCCATAAAACCTAGCAGCATGTTCAAGTGGGGAGTTGGGGTTGAAGACATATAGAACAGAGATGTCTGCATGCAAAATTTTATCTCCTGTCCTGGGCAGAGCTATAGGAGGAGGCTGGTGACTCTCCTGTGCACACACATCCTGTGAGCATAGCTATAGGGCCAGAGCGGAAGTCATCCTGGAGGAGAGCAGGAGGGGATGGATAGAAGCGGCCTCCCACCCAACCAGTTTCAGGCTGAAAAGGGGAGGCTGTGCTTCATTCACGAATTCAACAATGATCTGTGTGATCTAGAGCAATCTAGACCGGCAAGTCTAATACAACTCTGCAGTGAGAGCTATATGATGCATCTGTGCTCTCCAATATGGTAGCCAATTTAGTATCCTTATCTGGCTTTTGAGCAGTTGGGATGTAGTTAGTGTAACCAAGGAACTGAGTAAAAACCAAAAGCCTTAAAAAAGTGAATTCCTCTTTAGGGTATTTTTATTTCAAGGAGTTAATCAGACAACTGTACAAAACTAGTCATTACAACGTTGTTTATAACATTAAAAGGTATGTATGATACTGGAGTAACATAAATGTATTATTTAAAAAAGGGTATTTCATACCTAAGGAGCTGTGGTGGCATAGTGGTAAAGCATTCAATTGCTAACCAAAAGAAAAGGTCAGTGGTTCGAACCCACCAATTGCTTCTTGGGAGAAAGATGAGGCAGTCTGCTTCTCTAGGTTTTACGTCCTTGGAAACCTTATAGGGGCAGTTCCACTCTCTCCTATAGGGTGGCTGCAAGTGATTGACTCAATGGCAGTGTGATTTTAATACTTTCTACACAATCTATCTTTGAATCTAAAACCGCTCTAAAAAAAACACCAAGTTTTAAAATAATCCCTTTGACTAGATTTTTAAAAAAATAATAATTTTGAAAAATTGTACAAACTGTTAGGTAGTAAAACAAAATTACTCATGAGTTATTCTTCCAGATAACCCCTGGTGACATTTCAGAAATACAAATGTAATAAATGGCATGATAAGAATTCACACAATGTAGAAAGATATAAATGAAAATATTTAAACCCTCACTTTCCTCAAAAACCTGGTCCTTCTGCACAAAAGCAAGTATTATAAATGATTTATTATGGCCTTACCGAAATACAAAAATATTTATGCCAGCATATGTGTGTATTGGAGCTCTGGTAGCGTAGTGCCTAAGGCACTTGACTGCTAACCAGAAGGCCGGTGGTTCAAACCCACCAGCCACTCCTTGGAAGGAAGGTTGGGCAATCTACTTCCATACCGATACTGCCTCGGAAAACCAAGGAGGGATCGCTATGAGTTGGGTCCAACTTGATGGTACGTAACAACAACAACAACAATGTGTGTATTATCAGGAGCTCTGGTGGTGCAGTACCTAAGGCATTTGACTGCTAACCAGAAAGTTGGCAGTTCAAACTCACCAGCCACTCCACAGAAGGAAGATGGGGCATTCTACTTCTGTAAAGACTTACTGCCTGGGAAACCCAGCGGGAGGGTCACTGTGAGTTGGAATTGATTTGATGACAGTGAGTTTGGTTTATATGTGTTTTATAACGAGATATGCATTCTGTTCTATTCCTTGTCGTTATCACTTACTGTTGTATCTTATTGATCTTTTTTTCAGTACTACGGACCTTCTTAATGCATTCTTTTTAATGGCTATATATAATATTTCGTTATCAGGATGGACTTTAATCTATTCAGCCAGTTCCCTATTGATGCCATTTAGATACTACCCGGTTTTTGTGTGTTGTTATAAATAATGCTGTAGTGACTATCATTGTTCTCTGTGATGTTCTTTCTGAGCAGATTCCACACAGTGGAATTTCTGGGTCAGAGGGTGTGTGCATTTAAAATTTTTACAAGTTTTGCCAAAGGGTCTTCCCAAACCCGAGGAACAGTGTATGGGTGCCTTTCCCACATTCTCTCCAACAATGAATATTATTGTGCTTGAAGCATTTTCCCAGTCAGCCAGACAAAAATATACGTCTCCATTGTTTTAATTTACAGTTCTTAATTAAGTGTCCTCGGAAGGAAGGTCAGGCAATCTACTTCCGTAGTGATACTGCCTCAGAAACCCAAGGAGGGGTGGCTATGAGTCGGGTCTGACTCAACGGCACATGATAACAACAACAACAAATTAAGTGTGCCAGTCATATTTTCATGTATTTTGGGGCTATTTTAATTTATATTTATTTTTCAAAAATGCCTAATCATATTCTTTTCTCATTCTTCTATTGAAGTAAATTTTTTTCCTTATTGATTTTATGAGCTCTATAAATTAAGTGAAGGTGCCCTGGTGACACAGTGGTTAAGTGCTCAGCTGCAAACCTAAAGACGGAGAGGGTTCAAACCCACCAGACACTCTGAAGAAGAAAAATGTGGCAGTCTGCTCCTGTAAAGATTACTGCCTAGGAAACCCGATGGCGTACTTCTGCTCTGTCCTATAGGGTCACTGTGAATCAGAATCAACGCTGTAGATAAGGATTTTTTTTTTTTCTTCTGGGAGGTGGATATAAATGAAGTAAATTAGCCCTTTGCTGTCATACAATTTGCTGATGCTTTCTAAATTTGTTACTCTTTGACTTTGTTTAGGGTCTGTTTTCTATACAAGATAGTTTTGTAGTCAAATTTAGTAATCTTTTCCTTGTGTCTTTTATTTAAAAGGCGCTTTCCCTATATAGCAAAGGAGCTCTGGTGGCTTAGTGGGTAAGACATTTGGCTGCTAATCAGACAGTCTGCGTTTCCAACCAACCAGCTGCTTCATGAGACGAAGATGAGGCAATTTACTCCTGTAGAGATTTACAGCTTTGGAAAGTGAATGTGAGTCGGAAATGACTCTACGGCAGTGGGTTTTAGATTTTTCTCCTAAAGCAGGTATTTATTTGAAGTGTATTTTGATGAGTTTGACTAGAACTTATGTTGGAAAAGAACATTTCAAAGAGGAGAGTTTAGGGAGATTTGGCATTTTTTTAGGCAGCCTTCATGTAGACATGACGTAGTGCCTAAGGCGTTTGACTGCTAACCAGAACGCTGGCGGTTCAAACCTACCAGCCAGCCACTACTAGGAAGGAAGACTGAACAATCTACTTTTGTAGAGATACAGCCTCAGGTTTGGGTTACTATGAGTCGAAAAACGACTCAAAGGCAGTGAATTTGGTTTTTTGGTTTGGATATAGACATTAAATTTCAAATGGAACCATTTTAAAGGCTAACTTTAAAATTAATGCCTAGGACATTTGACTGCTAACCAGAAGGCTGGTGGTTCAAACCCACCAGCTACTCCTTGGAAGGAAGGTTGGGCAATCTACTTCTGTAGTGATACTGCCTCGGAAACCCAAGGAGAGGTAGCTATGAGTCAGATCCCACTCAATGGCAGTGAGTTTGGTTTGGTTTTAGTTTTAGAGTTAATGGTGCCCTCTTTCCATGTGTTGTTCTACTAAAAATAAAATTATTGAAAAGTACAGTGTTGTAAAATCTTTTTCATAATTATAATTTAGTGACTTGTAGGTTCTTTTTCTGATCATTTTGTTTTCATAAAAGCCGTGTGTATCACAATGTAACTTTTTTTTTTTTTTTAACAATTAAAGTTAACACTTTTAGTGGGAATACCAGCTTTAGGATTTAGTATTAAATTTGTTGTTGTTGTTGTTATGTGCCATCGAGTTGGACCCAACTCATAGTGACCCCTCCTTGGGTTTCTGAGGCGGTGTCACTATGGAAATAGATTGCCCAACCTTCCTTCTGAGGAGTGGCTGGTGGGTTTGAGCCACCAGTCTTCTGGTTAGTAGTCAAGTGCCTTAGGCACTACGCTATCAGAGCTCCTTGATTAAAATTAGTAGATGCTTATTATAAAAGAAATCACTTATTTTGTTGTGGAAACACATCCCTTTATTTCCTTATAACTCATAAAAAGGTTTCTTAGCAGAGTAGGAAGGAAATGAATTTTTTGTTTAGTGGAAACAATACAGTAGATATTTCCTGGATTGTATTTTGGTCAGATCATTTAGTAGCTTTCTTTACTACTCTGTTAAAATTCCTGTGAGGTTCGTTGGGAGCTTAAAATGATTAATTTGAGCTTTGCCTTCACTGTGTTCATCTTCTGTAGAAGCATAGTCATCTGAAATACAGTGCATCATTGTACCAGTAATTTATTCATTAATAATTAATCAAAACCCTTAGCTATAAATTGTAAATGTTAGTACAATTTCTTCTTGTATCTGGAGTGGGTGTATGACCATTGATAATGGCCAGAGATTCTAAAATGAGGAACAGCCAACATGTGTTAAACAGGTGTCATTAGAAAGCCAATTCCGTTCCCTCTCCCTGAAGATCCTCGCTGGCATGGTCTAGGAGGGAGGGAAAGAGATAATTCCAGAGAAGTCCAACCTGGATGCCTGCATTTACGAAAGAAAACACCAACTGTGTAGTTTAGATAAGTTGTAAAGGTGTGTGCCAGATGTAAAGCCAGATAGCCTGAGGTTTCACTGAGATAATAATAAGGTTTAGTGTAGCCACATAGGATAAAATGACTAGTTTATTTTGCTTAATTAATCAAATAGAAAGTTCAAGTCATTTTTCAAACTTATGATTAGATCCCTTGAGAAATCTTACCTAATTTTGTTTAAAAGTAGCTTGTGGGTAGAAGATAATAGGCAATTATAAAAATAATACTCTTTCAATGTGAAATAAATATCATCTAACCAATGTGTTTGAAAAACAAATCACATACTGTTGCTTCCATTATTCATTCATCAGAACTTGCTGAGTGACTACTTTGTGCCAGGTCCTGTGCTTGATGTAAAATAGGACCAAACGTGGGTCCCTGCCCGGTGCAGTCAGGCCAAAACAGTTTACACACCGAGTGACTAAGAGGAGAGAAAATTATTTATTGTAAAGCGGCAATGCAAGGAGGCAGAGGTCCATCCATACCCAGATCTAACTCCCCGAATCTCCATCGAATTATGGTTTTTGTAGGCCTCAGAGGAGAAGGTTATACATATTCATAAAAATTTCAGGAATTTGGGTGTGAGATGGATGACGATTCGCTGAAATTTCCTTTGTCTCAGTTTAAGGGACAGTAGGTTTTTAATTTAGTGTGCCTGCATACTGGATGAGTCACACTGGCTTCCTGTCATCAACTGATCGACTTCCTGTCATCAGCTGACTGGGGCTTAGGCAGAGGGGAGAGTGTTAGTTCCCAGCAACTTTGTTCCTTTTTGTCCCACTGCGCATGTCTGTGGGCCAGAGTTAATTTTCAAGTTGTTTTCTAAGACACATTAGCGTGTTTATCACCTGTGCCTACGGAAATAGCAGGAAAGAATGTTTTTGTTCCATTCACTTCTTAAGGAACTGAGCTTATTGTGTCTTAACCAGAGTGGGGAAATTGTTGAGGGTAATTAACTTTACTTATCTATTCTCATGGGGGTCCTATCTGTTCTAATTATTTTAACCAGGGTGGAGAAAATAGTTTTAACTTTATTCAGTTTCAGGTGGATCTATAAATTTTCATCGGGGAAGAAAAAGGGTGAACCCTATGTAGTGATGGAAGTCTAATAGCAAATTTAGAATGAAGTAGGGGTTTCACCTGATGCTTGCTCTCAGAAGATGCATAGTGAGGGGTTCTTAGAATCAATGCACTCATGACTTGATGAGAATGCCTGTTAGGATACTTTCCTAAAGGTTTTGATTCTCTGTTATTCTAGTTTCCTCTTTTTTCCAGCAATGCCATGTCATTAGGAGCACTTCTGACCCTCCAGACTAGATTGGTTCTCCTATATATACAATGTGATGTGATAACCTCATCATGATTATAATTTTTAAATTATGTTTTTAGTGTCTGTCTCTTTTTAGTTCTTATGAGGGTGTAGGGAGCTCTGGTGGCATAGTGCCTAAGGCATTTGACCACTAACCAGAAGGCTGGTGGTTCAAAGCCACCAGCCACTCCTCGGAAGGAAGGTTGGGCAATCTACTTCTGTAGTGATACTGCCTAGGAAACCCAAGGAGAGGTCACTGTGAGTTGGATCGACTCCACAGCAGTGAGTTTGGTTTTATAGTTTGGATGAGGCTATAAACTCCCTGAGGCTCCCTGTACTGGAATATCCTGGGTTTTCCAATGTATATTAGTGTATGTATGTTTGTCATTGTTGTTGTCACTGATAGTTATTGTCTGTCAGGCTTCTGCCTCATCCCCATGCCCCAGGGCAAGGATTCTTGGGTGGTAATGGGAAGGATTCTGTGTAAGGTAGACCTTGGGAACCCATTCATGATCACTGTATGGAGAGAAGAGTAAGCTGAACGTGAAGGCCGCAACGTATGCTAATTATAATACTCCCTTTAGTGGGGTATAACACACTGGCTGTAACTTGGATCCTATCCACCTGTCTCGTTTCTGGTCAAAATCTGTATATATATAATTTTATTGTGATTTGGGTGAAAGTTTACAGAACAAATTCATCTTCCATCCAGCAGTTCACATACACTGTCTCATGACATTGACTGTAATCTCTCATAGTGCAACAGCTGTCCTCTCACTTCCTCCCCATAGCCATCTCTTCCCTGTGTCTTTCCCTCCCGTGCACTCCTGCTCCCCAAGCCATCTCCCTGTATATGCACAGCCCCTCTACTCTCCCATGATTGATCTCTCTGGGGAGTGTATCTGCCTAATGTAAATGTTCAGCTCATATGCCTGTCTTATGTTTGGCTGGAAGCCACAGGTGTGCGTTCAATTCCAGACCTGAAGGGCACCTAGAAGCCATAGTCTCAGGGATTCCACTAGGCCCTATCAAACCAGCAAACCTGGTCTCTTCTTCTTCTTTTTTTTAATGATTTTGAGTTTTGTTTCACATTGTTCTCCCACTCTATTTGGGATCTCCTACATAGATCCCCCTCTGAGTGGTAGGCAGTGGTAGCTGGGAACAGTCTAGTTCTGATCTCATAGTCGTATAGACTGAGGATCACACGGTGTACCAGTTGCTTGGACTAATTGTTTCCATGCATCTTTGGTTTTCTTCATTCTTTTTTGCTCTGGTTAAGGAGAGACCCATCTTTGCATCTAGATGGCTGCTTGCAAGCTTTTAAGATCCCAATCACTATTCACCAAGGTAGGATGTAGAACAATATTTTTGTGTAATATGTTATGCCAGTTGAGTTTGATGTCCTCTGCAACTATGGTCCCAAGCCCACAGGTCCAACTGCTTGCTCCCTCTGGGTAGCTGACTGTGGCCAAGAAGTGATTACAACCTTTTCCTTTGTCAGCTCTACTATATACCTAGAAATTCTTACAGAACATACAGATACACTTGTAGAAACATTGTCTGCCAATTCTGCCATACGTGGTCATGGACTAATTTTTTCTTTGAGTCTTTGGTTTGCTCCAGATGACTAGAGACCAGTAGTTATATCTTACATGGCCACTGACAAAGCTACTCACCAAACTAGGATGTAGAACAATATCTTTATGAACTATGTTATGCCAGTTGACTGAGTTGTCTCATGAGACTATGGCACCAAGCCTTTTAAACCAGTAAACTAGTTCTGTAAGGTGTTTGGATATTTTTAGAAAGTCTCTGGAACTGGAGAGACATGCACTTTAGCCTAGAAATTTCAGGGAAGGCTTCTTCAAAGAAGTGATAAATGAGCTCATTCTAAAATACATGCAACTATTATTAATCAGGTAAAGAGGACAGAGAAGATTTTCCTAAGAAGAGAATAGAACATGTGTAAATACTAGTTAAGGGTTCATTTTAATTGTCTAGGTAAGAATTCATGAGTGACATTTTAAGAGGCAGAGTGTGTAGCACTTGGTGACTGAACACTGATAAATGATAATACGATTATAAGGCTTTCTTGTAGTTGTTGTTATGTGCCGTCGAGTTGGCCCCGACTCATAGCGACCCCTCCTTGGGTTTCCGAGGCAGTATCACTACGGAAGTAGATTGCCCAGCCTTCCTTCCGAGGAGTGGCTGGTGGGTTTGAACCTCCAGCCTTCTGGTTAGCAGTCAAGTGCCTTATGTACTACGCTACCGGAGCTCCTGTAAGGCTTTGAAGGCCTGCCTTTTTGATTTTGAAGTATTGGTGTCATTACAGTAATACTTCACATGCTAGTGGGTAGAGGTGGGCACGTGATACTCAGTTTTGGATCTGTGGATTTTAATACATGGTGGGATTTCCATTTGTATATATACAGTGTACAAGTAGTTAGATATTGATGGCAGAAGTCCTGGAGCCAGGTTAGGGCTAAAGATTCTCCATAAAAGTAGTAGCTAAAGCTGAGGTCCATAGATAAGTTGGCAAGAGAGACTATAGAACAGAGAAGGAATAGGACCAGCTGCAGAATTTTGGAGAATAAGCCAATACATGTTTTCTTTTTAACTTGGCATCTAAATAAGGATTTTAAATCTCCCCTTGTCCTTTCACTTCAAGGAGAGAAAAGCATAAATGAAGAAGAACCAAACATTTCTTAGGAGTTTGTTTATTGAAATCCCAAGACACTGAAAAAAATACACAAAGACAATTTTAATCTCATATATTAATTAAGGAGCTAGGAAGATTTTCAGCAAGGAGAGCTGAAACAAGAAAAGGTTTTCTGATTAACCTTCAATGAATCAGAAAATGAATTAGAACTCTCCAGAGAATTCCAAGTAATTAAGGTTTACACTATAAAATTTTTGTTTTGGTTTGCATCTGTTTCATTTTACATAAACATTGTTTATACAGAGTACTATTGATTTGTAAGAAGTACATCCAGTTTTCTCATATGGAATGTATTATATAAAAGATTAATATCATACTTAAAAGAAGAGTACATGTGCTATTATAGTTGGGAGGATGTGAATATTACAGACCTCGTTTGTTCTCCGATATTGCTCTTTTAGACCAAGTACCTGGAATACTTGAAGTCAGAGAGGTAAAGAACACAGATTATTTGTTACAAAATGGAAAGGGAAATAACTTTTGTATCTCAAAAACTCACTGCCGTCAAGTCGGGTCTAACTCATAGCGACCCCTCCTTGGGTTTCTGAGGCAGTATCACTACGGAAGTAGATTGCCCAACCTTCCTTCCAACATAGCCTTCTGGTTAGCTAGCAGTCAGATGCCTTGGGTACTACATCACCAGAGCTCCCAACTTTTGTATAGGTGTACTATTGTTATGTTGTTCATTGCAGTCGGTCTAGTTCATTCTGACACATGGTGACTTCATGTGTGCAGAGTAGCACTAACTGCTCTACAGTATTTTTACCCACTGCTGTCGAGTTGATTCCTACTCATAGTGACCCCCTAGGATAGTTTAGAGCTGCCCCCTTAGAGTTTCCAAGGGTGTAAATATGGAAGCAGACTGCTACATCTTTATCCTGGGAGCAGCTGGTGAGTTTGAACTGCCAACCTTTGGGTTAGCAGGTGAGCACCAAAGTACCGCACTGCGAGGGTCTTTATAGTATTTTTAAAGGAATATTATTATAGAACATACTAAAAGAGTGTTTTAGGCACTTTGGTAAGGAAATGCCATGGCATTTCCCATCACAGTGTGTGTCTTTCTAACAAGTAGCTTTGCCTGCCTTGAGTGCTTAGCTTTTTTCACTTAAGAACAGCAATGACAATAACTGTTATTTTTGTCAAGAACTTGTCATATGCCAGACATTCTACATATATTGGCTCATTTAGTCTTCATAACATTCTTGTAAATGATGGTGGTTATGAGTAATAACTATAATTTTTCTGATACTTAATTGTACTCTTGTGGAATCTGTACATAGACCAAGAGACAGTCATTTGAAGAGAACAAGGGGATAATATATGGTTTAAAAATCATAAAAGGTGTGCATCAGGGTTTCGTCATATTTATGTAATCTGTATGCTGAGTAGATGATCTGAGAAGATGGATTATGTGAAGAAGAGTGTGGCATCAGGATTGGAGGAAGAATCATTAACAACCTGAGGTATCCAGGTGACACATCCTTGCTTCCTGAAAGTGAAGATGACTTGAAGCGCTTACTACTGAAAATCAACCACTACTACAGTCTTCAGTATGGATTACATGTCAACATAAGGAAAACAAAAATCCTTACAAATGGACCAATAGGTAACATCATTATAAACAGAGAAAATAATTGAAGTTGTTAAAGATTTCATTTGACTTGGATCCACAATCAATGCCCATGGAAGCAGCAGTCAAGAAATCAAATGATGTATTATTACATTGGGCAGATCTTCTGCAAAACAAAGATGTCACTTTTAGGACTAAAATACTCTTAACCCAAGTCATGGTAATTTCAGTAGCCTCATGTGCATGTAAAAGCTGGACAATGAATAAGAAAGACTGAGGAAGAATTGATGCATTTAAATTATGGTATTGGCAGATAATACTGAATATACGTACCATGGACTGCTGGAAGGACTTATCTGTCTGGGAAGAAGTATAGCCAGAATGCTCCTTGGAAGTAAAGATGGTAAGACCTCATCACATGTACTTGGACATGTGATCAGGAGGGACCAGTCCCTGAAGGAGAACATCATGCTTGGTAAAGTAGAAGGCCGGCAAAAAAGAGGAAGATCCCCGGTGAGATCGATTGACACAGTGGCTGTCACAGTGATCTCAAATATAGCAGTGAGTGTGAGGATGGCCCAGGACTGGGGACCAACTCAGTGGTGCCAAACAGTATCATGTGTTTGATATATCCCAGGCATTGTTGTGCACTTAATGTATTTATATTCATTTAATCCTTAAAGAAACTGTTTGTGCATGTTTGTACGTAAATGCTTTCATTCTTCCTTGAGTCTCAGAGGGGTTAAGCAACTTGCTTTATGTCACACAGCTAGCAAGTGATGGAGTCGGGACTCAGATTCAGGTCTCTGAATTCTAAAGCCTGTACCTTTTGCATTAAACCTGCTGCCGCCTTGTCCCTTCTGGGTGGCAGTGGCGAATGTTGACCTTCCTGAGCTTTTGAATGGTACATAAGCAGTCCCTCTAAAGTAAAATAAAAGAAAAAATTTAGGTTCACCTTCAGCCAGGGTCATATGGGTTACTATCCTTATACAGACCCCTTTTGAGAGTATGAGTGCCACCTGCTGGAAGGTTAAAATGTAACTAACTGATGTGCTTGTCAAGACCAGCTTCCAGAAACTCATCGTAGTTTGAAAGTGTCAAATTACAAACTGCTGGTTCTTAAATTTCCGTTTTAGGAATACTGAGGCATTGTTGTTGTTGTTGTTATGTGCCATGGAGTCGGACTCGACTCATAGCGACCCCTCCTTGGGTTTCCTAGGTGGTATCACTACAGAAGTAGATTGCCCAACTTTCCTTCCGAGGAGTGGCTGGCAGGTTTGAACCGCCAGCCTTCTTGTTAGCAGTCAAGTGCCTTAGGCACTGCACTACCAGTACTGGACCTGCTATGAGTCGAAATCAACTGAACAGCAGTGGGTTTTGGTTTTGGAGCATTTTGCAGTTTGATGAATTCCCTCCAAACCAAACTCACTGCCGTCAAGTTGATTCGACTCATAGTTACCCCTTCTTGGGTTTCTGAGGAGGTATCACTATGGAAGTAGATTGCCCAGTCTTCCTTCTGAGGAGTGGCTGGTGGGTTTGAACTGCCAGGCTTCTGGTTAGCAGTCAAATGCTTTACCAAAGCTCCTGATGAATTCCCTATTTGCCATAAAATAAACAGTTTCATTAATCTTCAGTTATTGTTTTCTTTTTGGTGGAAGAACAGGGATTATACATTAAAAAAATGATACATTCAGTGCTTTCTAAAATTAAATAACCGGTACTATTCTCGACAGTGAGAAAGCTTGATAGTCAAATGAATCATACTGTAAAAGTTATAACACATCAAATAAGAATCGAAAATTTCTTTTACTTTGAGATAAGTGAGTTATTGAAGTGTACCCTTTCCATGTAAGTCTTCTCTTCAGATATTAATGTGCTAATGTCCTGAAAAAGGTAGTCTGGGACCCATGGGAGCATCAGAGACTTGGAGAACAGAAATAGAGATGAAAAGAGAAGAAAAATGTGTGGGTAAAATACAAATGGATTCTGGAATTTAGCATAAGGCTTTACAAATTGAGCCAGGATCCTAAATAGTAATTTAGAGAATAAGGTTTAGGATTAGAGCTGTAGATTGTTATATGTTTAGGACCTTGAAAAGTGAACACTTTCCACAGTCAACCTATATCCTTTTGAGAATATCAGATAACATATTGGCCCATCCATTACATGTTCTTCATTAGTTCCTTTGGGATTATGTTACTATTTTGTGAGTATTTGGCATAGGAGATGTCACCTTTTGTGTGGGTCATAAGAAAATCGTTGTATACTTAACTGCTGTTTAGAAATGATTAAAGCATATTTGTAGTTGTATGATGTCATGTTGAACAAATACTTGTGAAACAAGATTAAAGTCTGCTATGAAATTCTGGTTTTTGCCAGTTGTTAGGAAAAGTATAAGCATGACTGGTCTCCTTTCATTGTGTCTCATCTTAGATCAACCATGTAAAACAGACTGAAGTCGTATGATAGTATGCTATCTCAGCAGGTAGATTGCTAGAGAGAAAGGACTATCTTCGGGAAACTATGTACACTTAATTTTTTTTTTTTATAGAATAATGCTAATTGTAGAAGGGAGCTCTGGTGGTGTAGTGCCTAAGACACTTGACTGCTAACCAGAAAGGCAGGCGGTTCAAACCCACCAGCCACTCCTGGGAAGGAAGGTTGGGCAATCTACTTCCATAGTGACACTGCCTCAGAAACCCAAGGAAGTGTAGCCATGAGTCGGGTGCAACTCGATGGCACATAACAACAACCACAATTGTAGAAAGCATATAGAAAAATAGAAAGAAATAAAAATCACACCTACTAATCCCACCACCTTAATAACCACTATTAATATTTTCATAGATTTCTTGCATTATAAACATTTTTTTTTTCCATTGAATTTCTTCTTCTTCTTCTTCTTTTTTTTTTTTTTTCAAATTGTGATTTGGGTGAAAGTTAACAGAGCAAATTCATTTTTCATTCAACAGTTCACACACATTTTGTTTCATGACACTGATTGCAATCCCATAATGTAACTGCTTTCTTCTACTTTGTCCCTGTGGTTACCTTTTCCCTGTGTCCTTTTTGCCTGTGCATTCATGCTTTCTGAGCTTTCTCCCTGTGCAAATGCTGCCCTTCTGATCTCCCATGGTTGATTGTTCTAAGGAGTGTACTTACCTGGTATAATTGCTCACTTTGTAGGCCTATGGTTTGGCTGGAGTGCAATTCCAAACCAAAAGGGTGACTAGGGGCCGTAGCCTCAGGGGTTCACTAAATCTCTATCAGACTGGTAAACCTGGTCTTTTTTTATAAACATATCTTATATTTTGTAGCCTTTTATATCATATTGTACCATCATAACTTAAGACTTGTCATATAATTAAAAACTTAGCAAATATCAAATTTAAGGCTACAATATGTAGATATACCATAATTTACCTATCACCTGTCTTATTACTGAACATTTCTGTTATTTACTGATTTTGTTCATTTGGTTCTGTAAATGGCTGTAGATAAGTTTACTTGTTCAGTTTATCTGGAGCCTAGCCTTTTACAAGTAAACTAGGAAGTAACCACTGATTTGAGTTAATCTCTGCTTTAGTTCCTCTGATGTATCTTGCTTTGTTTTCTGCTACTAAATGCAATTTTATTTAGAATTATGTAGCCTATTACATTTGTAGCTCCTTTAGGAAAGATGCTTGTATTAGTTTCCTATGGCTGGCTTAACATTACTCTAAACTCCTCGGAAGGAAGGTTGGGCAATCCTACTTCCGTAGTGATAACTGCCTAGGAAACCCAAGGAGGGGTCGCTATGAGTCGGGGCCGACTCGACGGCAGAACAACAACAACAGATGGCTTTAAGGACTCTATAGATGGCTCAGACATTTGACAGTTAGCTGAAAGATTGGCGTCCAAGCCCAGCCAGAGGCATCTCAGAAGACAGCTCTGGAGATCTGCTTCTGAAAGACCACAGCCTTGAAAACCCTCTGAGTAGTTCTGTCTGTACACATGGGGTCAGAAAATTCAGAATCTACTCCATGGCAACCAACAACAACAGGTGGTTTAAACCAAAAGAAGGTTATTCTCTCAGGGCCTTGCTCTCTCTGAACGTTCTCTAGGGAACATCCTTCCTTGTTCCTTGCAGCTTCTGATAACCCCAGTCATTTTGGATTTGCCCACTCTACTCTAGTATAACCATATTAATTTAATTAACTACATGTGCTCAGAAGCTCTTTCTAAATGAGATCACATTCATAGATATTAGGAGTTAGGACTTGAACATGTCTTTTTAGGGGCCACAAGTCAACCCATGACAACCGTCATAGCACCACTTCACTTTTAAGGCTATAGACCAGGTGAAATAACTGATCCTGGTGTGCCGAGAGCTGTTTCTGCTCTGCTTCAAGCCAGTACTCTTACATTTTTTGTGAAGTTGGTGCTAATAGAGAGAACTCTTCCTTTCGACCTAAAGTAAATATCGTCTGTGAAATGTTAGTTTTCTGGGAGTATTTTAAACATGGATTATTCAATTTATGAATACCTTTTTTTAAGGGGATACTTAATGAAAGAATAACACAATTTTATAATATGACAGGGTTTTTACTGGTTAATTTCTAAGTAAGAACCAGAACCAGGTGAATTCAGTAGCCTTTAAATTTATTCAGCAGATATTTATTGAGTGCTTACTATGTGCTAGGTACCATTTTGCTTACTATGTAC
Source organism: Orycteropus afer afer (assembly GCF_000298275.1). Taxonomy (NCBI): domain Eukaryota; kingdom Metazoa; phylum Chordata; class Mammalia; order Tubulidentata; family Orycteropodidae; genus Orycteropus; species Orycteropus afer. The sequence goes on from NW_006921659.1 coordinate 1,811,917, forward strand.
TAGGTACCATTTTATGAACTACAGATATAAAATAGACAAAAATCTTTTCCTTCATGGAGGTTATATGTTAGTGGAGAAAGACAGGCAATGCATGGCTCTACAACTCCTTAACTGAAGCCTTGGGAACAAATGGATTTTGGATTTAAAATTTTTTTTTTTTTTTTTTTTTTAATTTTAGAAAGGTAATATACATACTCACTGCCATGGAGTCAAATCTGACTCATAGCAACCCTCCTTGGGTTTCTGAGGCAGTATCACTATGGAAATAGATTGCCCAACCTTCCTTCCAAGGAGTGGCTGGTAGGTTTGAACCACCAGCCTTCTGGTTAGCAGTCAGATTCCTTAGGCACTATGCCACCAGAGCTACAGTATATTAATTGTAGAAAGGTAATATGACATATAAGGAGCCCTGGTAGCACAATGGTTAAAGCACTTGGGTGCTAAATGAGGGCTGGTAAATGAAGGGTTGGCAGTTCAAACCCATGAGCTGCTTGGCAGGAGAAAGATTAACATCCTTGGAAACCAAATGGGACAGTTATACTCTGTCCTATAAGGTGACTGTGAGTCAGAATCAACTCAACAGCAGTGGGTTTTTGGTTTTGAGACTCAGGGCAATAAGCTGTCTGCCAGTTTGAGGGATTTGTATCCAAACCTTTTTATTTTTCAATCACTTGCAGTTATATTGGTTGTTTCAGTGGCAGCTACCTTTGGGCTGGTGATGATGTGGTGAAACCCATGTGAAATTGTTCTCTACAGATGAGTAGGTAAGCTAAAGTAAGTCCATGCTTACTTTGCTTACTGACTACTCCATCCCTGTTAGGAATTGTAAATTTGAAAAGAGGATTGATTTTGTAGGAAGGTGCTGTGGAGCTGGGAAAGAGACAGATGCCAGATATACCTAGAAGCAGAATTTTTGATGTGAAAAGATGTGAAATTGTTCACTAGAGAATAATAAGTAAGTGCACATAAGCCCATGCTTACCTTGCATATTGGGTAATCCAATATTACGTGGAAATCTGATGGGGCAATTCTCCTCTGTCACTATAAATCAGAACTGACTCGATGGCACTGGAGTGTTTGTTTGGTACGTATTACCTAACACCCAGGTGTGTCTGGGGCAGTAGTAATAAAAGCTACTACTCATCTGTCAGTTTGTCAGACTGTGGTGGCTTGTGTGTTGCTGTGAGGCTGGAAGCTGTGCCTTTGGTATTTCAGTTACCAGCAGGGTCACATGGTGGACAGGTTTCAGTGGAGCTTCCAGATGGAGACAGACTAGGCTAAAGGACATGGCAGTCCACTTCTGAAAAAACTGGCCACTGAAAACCGTATGAATAGCAGCAGAACAATGATACAGTGCTGAAAGATGAGCCCCTCAGGTTGGAAGGCACTCAGAGTGACTGGGGAAGAGCTGTCTCCTCAAAGTAGAGTTGACCTTAATGGAGTAAAGCTTTCGAAACCTTCATTTGCTGATATGGCATGACTTAAAATGAAAAGAAACAGCTACAAATATCCATTAACAACAGGAAAGTGGAATGAGTGAAGTGTGAATCTAGGAAAATTGGAAGTTGTGAAAAATGGAACAAAACACAAAGATTAATATTCTAGGCATTAGTAAGCTGAAATGGACTTGTATTGGCTATTTTGAATCATACAATTATGTGGTCTGCTGTGTTGGAAATGACAGAGAAGGGGCGGCATTACATTCATCATCAGAAAGAACATTTCAAGATCTATGCTGAATTACAATGCTGTTGGTAATAGGATAATATCTATATGCCTAAAAGAAAGACCAGTTCATAAGACTATTATTCAGATTTATGTTCCAACCACTAATGCCAAAGATGAAAGTAGAATAAGTGAGATATAGAAAGCAAAGTGCAGAACAGTGTATATTATGCTATGTTTTGTGTAAGAAAGGGGGATTAGAATATTCACATTTGCTTTTTTTTTTTGCAAAAAGAAACACTGAAAAGATTAACAAGCAGCTGATAAAAATTACCCCTGAGAGGCAAGAAGGAATGGGGTCACTTGGAATAAGAGTGGTAATGAGACATTTTAACATATACTGTTTTATGTTTTGTTTTTTGAACCATGTCAATGTGTTACTTATTCAAACTAATTTTTTAATAGGGGACTTAAAATAGATTCAATATAGAGGAATCAACAATTTGTAGTCACAGAGGACATAATTTTTAGAGATGCTGATTAAATAAATATTGCTACATTAGGAGCTCTGGTAGCATAGTGCTTAAGGCACTTGACTGCTCACCAGAAGCCTGGCGGTTCAAACCCACCAGCCCCTCCTCAGAAGGAAGGTTGGGCAATCCTACTTCCGTAGTGATACTGCCTCAGAAACCCAAGGAGGGGTCGCTATGAGTTGGGGCCAACTCGACGGCAAACAACAACAGCAACAACAAACATTTGACATCCTCTCTCTTAGGCAAGTGGGATTAAAGGGTCAGGAGTCTGTGCCAATGTTACTGTTTCATGACGCAGAAGTGCACCTTTACCTTTGCAGTCATTGCAGGAGACAGCATGGTGGTGGTTGTTAGATGCTGTTGAGTTGATTCCAACTAATGGCAACCGCATGTGTGCAGAGTAGAACTATTCCATAGAGTTTTCAAGGCTGTGGCCTTTTGGAAACAGATTGACAGGTCTTACTTTTGAGGTGCCTCTAGGTGAATTTGAGTTCTGGTGGCATAGTGCTTAAGGCACTTGACTGCTGACCAGAAGGCTGACCATTCAAACCAACCAGCCACTCCTCAGAAGGAAGGTTGGGTAATCTGCTTCCGTAGTGATACTGCCTCGGAAACCCAAGGAGGGATCGCTATGAGTCGGATCTGACTCGACGGCAGTGCATTTATTAACATAATCTAATCTTGCTTCATTAACACAAAGAGATAAAAATTTATAGCACATCACAAAGGGAGGATAATTATATCACATCATGGGGCAGATTACATCATGATGTAACTGCCAAACCACTGAAAATCATGGTCTAACCAAGTTGACATGTATTTTGGGGGGAACACAATTAAATCCATGACAGTTTCCATTATAGGGCTGTTATAAGCATTAATTGTAAAAGAAAATTTATATATAATCATCTTAAACATAGAAAGTATTTGATAGAAGTTTCTTTCCCTCTTTATTTTTGTAACATTCACAGAGCTTTATGTTGAAAGGGTACTCAAAATATTTGTCACATTGAGTATGTTTTTCTCTACCTTTTAATCTGAACTCTGGTTAATAACAGGCAGGCATACTTACAAGACTTTCACCTTGAGCTGCTAATGTCATTGTTCCTAAATATTTTATCATACAACTGTCTGCTTTGTGCCAGGTACTAAGTGTTCACTTACTGATCTCACAAAACCAAAACCAAACTCATTGCCGTCGAGTTGGATCCCACTCACAGTGACCCCTCCTTGGGTTTCCGAGGTGGTATCACTATGGAAGTAGATTGCTCAGTCTTCCTTCTGAGGAGTGGCGTGTGGGTTTGAATCACCAGCCTTCTGGTTAGCAGTCAAATGCCTTAGGCACTATGCCACCAGAGCTCCTGATCTGGTCTCCTCATTGTCAGAGTTCAGCTGGAAGCTTATTCTTTGTGAAGACCTATTCCTTTTCTCTATTTCCAGAACCTCTTCTCCACATCAGCTTTTATCAGTGGGTGTGAGAGTCACCGTGTTAAATTCACTACCACTTCTGCCATCACTACCACCAGTTGCAACCCCATGTGTTACAGGGTAGAACTGCTCTATAGCATTTTTTGGTTGTAATCTTTATGGAAGGGGATCATCAGGACTTTGTTCCCTGGTGTTGATGGGTGTTTTAGGTTAGTAGACAAGTGCCATCCAAAAAGACCACTTCTCCCCCAAAACCAGCCCTGTTGCTGTCTAATTGATTCTGACTCATGGCAACCCTACATGACACAATAGAACTGCCCCCATAGGGTTTCCAAGGCTAAAATCTTTTTGGAAGCAGATTGCCACATCTTTGTCCCGTGGAGCCAGCCACTGGTGGATTTGAACTGCTGACCTTTTGTTTAGCAGCTGAGTGCTTAACCACTGGTTCACCCAGGACCTTTATTGGTTGCATGATTCCTGCCCCCCCCCCCATGGAGCTTTACCTCTAGTAGAAAAGATATACCAAAATAGAATTAATTCTTTATTGATACTATATTACCTTTGTTTACTGTTTTTTAGTTTTCAGAGAACCTTCTCCGTTTCATCCTAGTCATGCTGTCACCTCTGTGGTACAGGATGGATTAGGTAATTTCTCTTTGTAAAGATGAGAAAATTGAATCTCAGGGTGGTTAAGTGATGTACACAAGAGTAAGCATCAATTTTAAAGAGGAAAAAAAAGTGCTTGTGTAGAACCTAGTATGAACAGAAACATTTCTCTAATGTGTGGGACTTAGATTTAAGAAACTGTCCTCACAGTTTCCTAGTAGCAGAGAAAGAGAAAACAAACTGTTACTACCATTTGAAAAAAATGCTTTTGAGATTTATATGATAGATGATACAGGTAACTTTGCAGAAAAGAAGCTAAATTTTTGTTTGTATGACTAAAAATACTGAGTGAAAATGACTTCTGCCGTTCTAATTCTGCCTCAGTTTTTGAGTGTTTCTGTAGCCAAAGAGCCCTGGTGATGCAGTGGCTGAGTGCCTAGCTGGTAACAGAAAGGCAGTAGTTCAAATCCATCCTCTGTTCTGTGGAAGAAAGATGTAGCAATCTGCTCCCGTAAAGATGGTGGTGGTTGTTTTGAGGTGCCATTGAGTCGGTTCCTGCTTATAGTGATCCTCTGTGCAACAGAATGAAACACTGTTCAGTCCTGTGTCTTCCTCACAGTCATTGCTGTGTTTGAGCCCACGGTTACAGCCACTGTGTCAGTCCATCCTCTTGAGGGTCTTCCTCATTTTCACTGATTCTGTACCTTACCAAGCATGATATCTGTTCTGACCAGAATACCACCAATGGGATAGCTTGAAGAAACAGGAGTTTATTCTCTTACAGTTTGGAGGCTTTAAGTCTGAGTTTAAAATGCTGAGCTCTAGGGGCTGGGTGAAAGCCCCCCAACCTTGGGCTTCAGGTCTGCCTCCTGCTCCCGGCCTACTGAAGCTGGAGGCTTTTCTTCACTGAGATAGCTGCTGGCTGCTGAGGCTAACAAGCCCAAGGTCAACAGATAAAATGGCACAGTCCTGATGTTACCAAATCACATGGCAGGCCATTAATTTAAGTCCATTGAGAGTCTCAGGGTTGGTAGAGCATGGCAGAGCTACATGCGGGGTTCAAGCGTGCCATAAGCTAGAGACCGTTCCCCAAGGCTTCTCCTTATATACGGGAAGCAGACCACATCCCAAAGGCAGCTACCCAGCTGCTTACAGTAGATTCCACCATAGAGTTGATCATCAGTCTCATCATTGTGGGGTATACTACATCCAGCTGCCCAGCCACTCAACCAAGCCCAGCCAAGTTGATGCACAAACTGAACTACCACAATATCCTTCTCCAGGGAGGTCCCTTCTGATAACATGTTGCTAAAGGGGCATGAAGGTGGCATCTTTTGACCTCCTCTAACTTCACAATACCAAAAAACAAACCCAAACTCACTGCCATCGAGTCTGATCCGACTCATAACAATCCCTCCTTGGGTTTCCAAGGTGGTATCACTATGGAAGTAGATTGCCCAACCATCTGTCTGAGGAGTGACTGGTGGGTTTGAACCACTAACCTTCTGGTTAGCTATGTGGTAGTACAGTTTCTGTGTCAACCTGGCTGGGCCTGGTTGAATGGCTGGGCAGCTGGATATAGTATTCCCCATGATGAGACTGGTAATCAACTCCATGGTGGAATCTACTGTGAGCAGCTGAGTAGCTGCCTTAGGGAATGTGGTCTGCTTCCTGTACATAAGCAGAAGCCTTGGGGAATGGTATCCAGCTTATGGCACGCTTGGACCCCATCTAACCATGTTGTTGTTCAGCAGCCTGCCATGCTCTGCCGACCTTGGGACTTACAATGGACTTGAATTAATGGGCTGCCATGTGGTTTGGTAACATCGGGACTGTGCCTTTTTATTTGTTGACCTTGGGCTTGTTAGCCTCAGCAGCCAGTAGCTGCCTGAGTGAAGAGATGCCTCTAGCTTCAGTGGGCCAGGAGCAAGAGGAAGAGCTAAAACCCAAGGCGAGGGGCTTTCACACAGCCCCTAGAACCTAGCACTTTGAACTTGGACTTAAAGCCTCCAAACTATGAGACAAATAACTCCTGTTTGTTAAGGTCATCCCATTTGTGATATATTCTTGTCAGAGTGGCACTTGGTAACCAGAACAGCAGTCAAATGCCTTAGGCACTATGCTAATCACCATCAGCAGCCCAAGGCCTGTTCCTATGAGGCCAGAAATGCTACCACCCTCTATCGCTCTTACCAACCTTGACACCAACCGTCCCTCCTTCGGCACCCACCACCTTTTTGCTGGGTTTGATAATTTGCTGCAGTGGCCACACACAACTCACAGAGTATGAGGTTTATCAGGGAAGCAGCAGGGTACAGTTTAAATTCAGGAACGTGCTCAGGATACAGTTCCTTAATCAGGACAGTCTCCCTACTGCTGTGCCCTTAGACACGCCTCTTGGCCTGGCCACTGCCTCTGTGGGCCAGGTAAGCCTGCTGCTCTGTCCTGTGCCTCTTGGTTCCACTGCTGTGTCTCAGCCAGGCATCTCTCTCAGCTGGCAGTGAGATTCCCCTCTGCCTCTAGGAGGGCTCATTTTAAGACTGGCAGAGTGGCAGAAGTAACCAATCCCAACATCAGAGTTCTACACACCTGAGAAAGAGCAAACTTTTCCAGAAAATTACTTCCTGCTGCTCCAACAGAAATACCCCAGGTGGATGACTTTAACAATCAGGAGTTTAAAAACAGCTACTCAGTTGCTCATGGCACATTCTACCTTGGAGTTAATTGCCAGTCATATTATAGGAAATAATTACTACCAGGTGCCCAGCCAAGTTGACACATATTTACATGGTCCCACCCAGTAATCCTGTGGGAGTTACAAAGACTATGGCTAGAAAAGCCATACTGTGCAACTCACTCCACTGCACATGTACAAAGTATGGAAAGCAAAGTCTTGCTGTCCTTGCTTCCAAGGAACATTCTGGCTGGACTTCTTCCAAGACACATTTTTTCATTCTTCTAGTAGTCCATAATATATTCAGTATTTTTTGCCAACATCATAATTCAAATGCATCATTTCTTCTTCAGTCTTATTCATTGTCTAGCTTTCACATACATATGAGGCTATTGAAAATACCAAGCCTTAAGTGAGGCACACCTTAGTCCTAAAAGTAATATCTTTGCTTTTTAAGACTTTGAAGAGTACTTTTGTGGCAGATTTGCCCAATGCAATACTTTGTTTGATGTCTTAACTGCTGCTTCCACGGACATTGATTGTAGATCCAAGTCAAATGAAGTCTTTGACAACTTCAATATTTTTTCTGTTTATGATGTGTTGCTTATTGTCCAGTTGTGAGGGTTTTTATTTTATTTATGTTAAAGTATAATCCATACTGAAAGCAGTAGTCTTTGATCTTCATCATAAGTGCTTCAAGTCGTCTTCACTTTCTGCAAGCAAGGTTGTGTCATCTGCATATTGCAGGTTGTTAACAAGTCTTCCTGTAATCCTAATGCTTCATGTGGTTCAGCTTCTTGGATTATTTGATCAACATACAGATTGAATAAGTATGGTGAAAGGGTATAACCCTGATGCACACCTTTCCTGATTTTAGATCATGCAGTATGCCCTTGTTCTGTTCAAAATACTGCTTCTTTGCCTGTGTACAGGTTCCTCGTGAGCATAATTAAGTGTTTAGGAATTCCCATTCTTTGGAATGTTATCCTTAATTTGTTTTGATCCACACAGTTGAATGCCTTTGCATAGTTAATAAAACACACGGGGAAATGTCTTTCTGGTATTCTCTGCTTTCAGACAAGATCCATCTGACATCAACAGTGATGTTAGTATGAGTCAGAATTAAGTTGATAGCAGTGGGTTGGGACTTTTGTAAGAATCTTTAAATTTTCTGGGGGGAGGTGTGGATAATTTCACACTGTGTTGTAGAAGCCTTAAAAATATGGACCTTCAATGTCATGAGACAAAGTGTATGTGAACTACTCTATGGAAAGTGTATTTGCTCTGTAAATTTTCACCCAAATCACAATTTAAATATATATATATATACCTTATCAGAAGGGCAGTATTTGCACAGGGAGATAGCTCAGAGGGCAGCAGTGCAAAGGAAAGAAGGAGGACACAGGGAAAAGGTAACCATAGGAAGAAGTGTAAAGAAAGCTGTACTTTCTGGAGATTGCAATCAATGTCATGGAACAAAATGTGTATGAACTGCTGTGTGGAAAATAAATTTGCTCTGCAAACTTTCACCAAAATCACAATTAAGAAAAATAGTTTTAAAAATGGGCCTTTTGACCCATCAATTCTTAAGATTTTTTCCTTATGAAATTTTGAAGGAATTGTACCAAAATTTAGCTATAAAAATGTTCATTTTTTGTTTGTTTGTTGTTGTTAAGTGCCATCAAGTCGTTTCCGACTCATAGTGAGCCCATGCACCGCAGAATGAAACACTGCCCGATCCCGCGCCAGCCCCACAATCCCTGCTATACTTGAGCCCATCATCGCAGGCACCATGTCAATCCATCTTGTTGAAGGCCTCCCCCTCTTTCGTCGACCCTCCACCCTACCAAGCATGACATCCTTCTCCAGGGAATGGTCCCTTCTGACAACATGACC
>NW_006921659.1:1822283-1871899 GCF_000298275.1 Orycteropus afer afer
TTTTTTTTTTTTTTTACTGAAGAAGTAAAACAAAGTAGAAGGTCTCCCACTCCTGGATCTAAAAACCTGGTATTGGTATGATAGACACAAAGACTAGTGGAATAGAATTGAGAGTTCAGAAGTAGATCCATTCACTGTGGTCAGCTGATCTTTGACAAAGGGCCAGACCCCATTCAATGGAGAAGAGATAGTCTCTTCAAGAAATGGTGCTTTGCAGAAAAATGAGACAAGATCCATACCTTACACCATACACAAAAGTGAACTCAAGATGGATCAAAGACCTAAATGTAAAACCCAAAACTATAAAGTTCATCAAAGATAAAATAGGGACAAACTTAGGAGCGCTAATTTATGGTACAAACAGACTATTAAGCATAAAATGCACAAATAGCAGTAGAGGAGTAGGGCCTTCTGAAAATTAAAAATTCTTAATAGTACATCAAAAGACTTCTCCAAAAGAGTAAAAAGAGAACCTACACATTGGGAAAAAATATTTGGCAATGACATATCTGGCAAGGGACTTATCTCTAAAATTTACAGAAAACTTCAACACCTCAACATCAAAAAGACAATCCAAAAACAGGGAAGAGATATGAACAGACACTTCACCAAAGATACTCAGGCAGCCAAATGAAGAAATGCTCAAGATCACTAGCTACTAGAGAGATGCAAATCAAAACAGCAGTTGAGGTATCATCTCATTCCAGCAATAGTAGCAGAGTTCAATAGGACAGAAAACAAACATTGGCAAGGGTGTGGAGAGATTGGAACTCTCATATACTGCTGGTGGGACTGTAAAATGATGCAACCACTGTGGAAAACAGTGTAGTGCTTCTTAAAAAGTTAGAAATAGAAATAACATTTGATCTAGCAATTCTATTACTAGGAATTTTTCAGAAAGAGGTGAGACCCAGGACAAGAACAGATAAGTACACACCCATGTTCATTGTAGCACTGTTGTAGCAAAGAGAAGGAAACAACCTAAGTTCCCATCAGTAGATGAATGGATAACCAAACTATGGTACATACACACAATGAAATACTATGCAGCATTAATAATGAAGAATCAGCAAATCACCTCATAATGTGGATGAACTTGGGGGACACTATGCTGAGTGAAATAAGTCACTCATAAAAGGACAAATACCGTATGAGTCCATTATTGTAAAAAGTCAAGGAAAGGTTTACACAAGGAAGGAAATTTTCTTTGTTGGTTACCAAGGATGGGGAAGAGAGGGAAAATAGATGGATAATTAGTTTTTGGATAATATAGTTTTGATGTTAGGTGAATATGTTAGGTTAATATAGTTAGATGGATAATATAGTTTTGATATAGGTGAAAGCATTTTAAAAAATAATAGTAACAATAAAGGGTGTTATCAGTTAAGTTATATTGAAGTAGAGTGGGTCCTAATTCAGTGTGAGTGGTGTCCTATAAAAGAGAAGAGATACAGAGGCAAGCAGAAGACAGACAGCCATGCCATGTGACTGCTGAATTATGCTGCAGCTGCAAGCCAAAGAACAGCACAGGCTGCCAGAAGCTGAGAGAGAAGAAAGGCCCTTCCCCTGGACATTCAGAGGGGACAGTCCCCTGCCACCGTTCTGAGTACAGGCTTCTGGCCTCCAGAGCTCTGAGGCAATACGTAGCTGTTCTTCTAAAACAAAACAAAACAAAACAAAAAAAAGTTCGTTTGTTCTTAATGTTGATAATAATGGCAGTGATATTAACTGAGTGCTTACCACTGGGCAACCACTGTGAGTCTTTTTTAATTCACATTTTACAAATGATGTAAAACATCATTTGTAACAGGTGAGGAGAGGTCAAGTGACTTACTAGTCAAGGACACACAGTTAAATTGTGTTTGAGCTAGAATTTGTATCCAAGTCCCACTCTCATTCCAGAGTTGACACTTTAAACCATTACACTGATCACTGTTCATTAATGAAAAGAACTAGAAATAAGACCTATGTCTAATAAATGGATTCCATGGACTTCTCTGTAGTCCATGTAATCATTAAAATCCATGTTTTCAGAAATGAGATTTCTTAAGTAGAAAAAGCACATAGTGCAATATGTACGTAGAACAATAATGATTTCTAATCTTGTCTTCATATGCAAATCTCCTGAGAAACTTCAAATAAATAAATAAATAAATAAATAACAACCCTGAGTTGTGTGTCTCAGTCACAGGCTGTGATTTAATTGATTTAATTATGGGTTTAGGATGTGGCCTGAACTTTGAAATTTTTTTAAAAAAGATCTTTAGATCATTATAATGTTTAGAGTAGTTTGGGGACCAATAGCTTAGAGTATAATCCCATTTTCAAAACGTACACATACACATAGGGAAAGGATTGGAAAGATATGCCTGAAAACGCTGCCAGCTTCTCTATTGTAGCGCACTGGTTAGATGCTCAGCTGCTAAATGGAAAGGTTGGCGTAGTTCAGACCTGTGAGAAAGAAGACCTGCTGATCTGCTCCCGGAAAGATAACAGCCTGGGAAACACTATGGCTCAGTTCTGCTGTGTCGTATAGGGTCTGCTAGCAGCTGACACCAACTGACACCAACTGTAAAAACGGCAAGGAGGCCACATGTTCTGACCTCCTCTAATCTCATAGGAGAAAGACAGCAGTAACCCAAGGCCTATTACTGCAAGGTCAAACATGCTGCCTCCCTCCAGCCCTTTCACCAACCGTTCCTCCCAAAGCACCCACCACCTCTCTCCTGGGTTCGATAATTCGCTGCAGTGGCCACACAGAACTCACAGATTACAGGGTTTATTAGGGAAGCACCAGGCTACAACTCAAGTTCAGAAAGAACGCTCAGTCTCTCTCCCAGCCCACCGTCTCTCAGACAAGAGTTTCTCGCAGTCTCTTTCCCAGCAGTGCTGGTCCCTCGGTGTCTCACTCAGCAATGTGTCTCTCTTGCGTTTCTTTCCCAGCAACGTGTGTCTCAGGAGCCTGTGTCTCTTTCAGCAGCACATCTTCCTCAACCAGCAGTCAGAGAGAGTTGTGCCTCCAGGAGACCTCCTTCTGAGCCCAGCAGGGTGGCCAAACTAGCCAGTCATAGCATCAGAACTCTAAGCACATGAGAGAGAGTGGGCACCTCCTAGAACATTGTATTGTGCCACGCCCAACAGAAATAACCCAGGTGGATAGCTTCAGCAATCAGGAGATCCTCAGTTGCTTATAGAAAATCCCACCTTGGAGTTTACAAAGACTTATGGGTAGAAAAGCCACACTAAGCAATTTACTACACTGCAGGGTCCTTATGAGTTGGAATTGACTTGATAGCACACAACAATAACATCTCTTAGAAGTTCGGTTTTTTTTTTTTTTCGTTTTGCTTATCTGGATTTTCAGAAATTTTATTTTGAATTTATAAGAAATTCATTAGCTCGCTCTCCTCGCTAACGGAATGGTGACGACCTTCTTCCTCTTGCGTTTAGCTTTTGCGAGAATTGAAGCACCCAAACGTGATTGCGCTGCAGAAGGTGTTCCTTTCTCACAGTGACCGGAAGGTGTGGCTGCTGTTTGATTATGCAGAGCATGATTTGTGGGTAAGTCTGCATCACTATATTTTTTGCATTATTCTGTGCAGGTGTGGAGACATGCATGTGTGCGATACATATTACTGATTCAAAGTAAGAAAAGTTTACTCTGGTCAGAATAAGTGCATAAATAAATATAATAAAGGTAAATTTTTACAAAATGAGCAATAAACATTAACATCTTAATTTTACTGGGAATATAGTATGGTGAAGCCTGTGAGAGCCAGAACTCAGTGGAACTGCCTTATTTTTCTAAGTCTTGTAAATTTTCCACCTTTGAAAGGGTGCAGTCTTAACCACTCTTTAATTGTTATCTATTAGTAGGAAATATTTTGAGTTTTCCTTTGCTGACAGGTTTCTGCCTTACATAGGTTCTATCTTTTGCAGGTTTTACTGTATTTGTAATATTCAGAAATTTCACTTTAGAAAATTTTAATGAGTAGGAGATTGTAATTTTATGTAAGTAATTAATTGTGATTTACTAATATATGTAGTGAAAATTGCTTTCTTTTGTGGTACATACAGTAGTTCAAATTTAGCTAGTTATGTATTTGTGGATAGTTTCTCTTTCTAAGTTAAGGTCAACCTGTTGCAGTATTTTGCCATTGAAAAGCGGCTCTACCAAATAGAAGGATGCACATATGGTTTTATGTATTTTAAGAATGTTTTATCAGTATATGAAGGAAGCAAAAATTTCTGATTCCTAACTTTTTAAATTAGTAATCAGCACATCAAACATTTTGTCAGAGGAATTGCTAAAAGTGAAAAATAAAATCATGGTTGGCAATATGTTCAAATTAGGGATAACTAAATTTTGATTCAATATTGTATGGTTTGTCATCTATGTAAATTGCAAATCTGTTTAAAAGACTCGTAAGTCTGGAAGGAACTTTCTGAGTTTACGCTATTACTGCAAATATTTATAAGAAACTCCAGTTTGTTTTTCTCAGTTCTTTGATATCCACGAATCATTGCATTGCCCCCATTTTTCTTGGTCGATAGTTCTACCTAGGTTTACTTAATAATGTGTCGACTTCACTTTGAACATCAGTGATGCAATGAATTGCCTCAAAGAAGATGTAGCACATTGGAGTGGTCAGATCCTATAGAACCAGGCTGTCCAATTTGGTGGCCTCTAGCCACATGTGAGGAGCCCTGTGGCATAACAGTTTAGTGCTTGGCTGCTAACCGAAAGGTTGGCAGTCTGAGCCCACCCAGCAACCCCACAGAAGAAAGTCTTTTTTTTTTTTTTATTATCCAAACCAAAACTCACTGTTGTTGAGTTGATTCCGATTCGTAGCAACCCTATAGAACTGCCCCATAGGGTTTCCAAGACTGTAATCTTTACGGAAGCAGACTGCTGCATCTTTCTCCTGCAGAGCAGCTAGTGGGTTTGAACCACTGAACTTTCAGTTAGCAGTCAAGTGCTTAACCACTATGCCACTAGGGCTCGCTATGGGTCAGTTCTGCTCTGTTACCTGGGCTTGCTTTGAGTCGAAAATCAACTTGCACCTAAAGACAACAGCCACTCTGGTCAGAATAAGTGCATAAATAAATATAATAAATGTAAAGTTTTTAAAAATGAGCAATAAACATTAACATCTTAATTTTACTGTGGCTGTTGGGCACTTACAATGTAGTTGGTCTAAATTGAGATATGCCGTCAATGTAAAATACAGACTGTTGATTACATGTTGAGATGATAGTATTTTAGAAATATTGGGCTAATTAAAATGTTAGAATTAATTTTAAATGTTTATTTTTCTTTTTAATGTAACTTTTAAAAAATTAAACTTACATTTGTGGCTCCCAACATATTTGTATTAGTTAACTCTAATATAAATCCAACTTTCCTATTATTTCTTAAAATCAAGTGAACTGTTTAACACTTTATAAAAATTCAGATTGTGTAGCTAGCTTAATAGTTTTTCACTACCATCTGGCCATTTTAAGGCTAATAATGAGTACTGTTGAAAGAGCCCTGGTTGTGCAGTAGTTAAAGTGGTTAGCTGCTAACCGAAAGATCTGCCATTTGAATTCACCAGCTGCTCTGTGGAAGAAAGGTGTGGCCGTCAGCTACCATAAAGATTATAGCCTTAGAAACCCCGTGGGACAGTTCTACTCTGCCTGGGACGTTGTTAGGAGTCAGAATTGGCTCTTCTACAGGAGTTCTGGTAGCATAGTGCCTAAGGCACATGACTGCTAACCAGAAGGCTGGCGGGTTCAAACCCACCAGCCACTCCTCGGAAGGAAGGTTGGTCAATCTACTTCTGCAGTGATACCTCCTCGGAAACCCCGAGGGGTTGCTATGAGTCAGGGCCGACTTGACACATAACAAAAACAACAACAGTGGGTTTGGGTTTTTGGTTGAGAGTACTGTTGACAGCTTCACCAGTATTGTTCGAGGCTCTCAGCACTAACTTTGTCGTGTTTTGAAGTGGAGGTTAAGGGTGGCATATGAGGGGAGATAGGTAACATTTCTTCCTTTTCATTTCATTGTTTGTAATCCACAGTATAGCATATTGCATAAATATTTGAATGTGGTGGTTCTGTTTCCAGTTGTATTTATTTAGTGGCATTACTCTCCTTCCTCCTTTCTGATGATTTCTTGTTTAATATTAACCATTAGGAATATATCCTAATTGATTTTGTGCCAAAAGAAGGTAGAATTTGCCCTTTAATCCCAGTACACGCACATAGTTGATGATGTTACTCAAATGCACTAAGTGCTCTCTAACTTTTTAAAGAATGGTAAAGATTTATGGTAGTTTTGTTTTGCATGTTTTTTCTCTTCTTTCCTTCTGACAGTAGAGAATACTCCTGGTTCTTTTGACCAAGTTAGATACTTGATGGTCTGTTTGTGAAGGTGGGCCTGGGAGTGGGGAAGTGGGGGAGAACAGGCACAAGTTCTACAGATTTTGAATGTATTTTGAAACGATAAGAGTGATTCAATTAAGAAGTTATGACAAGGGACCTCTGAATCAATTGCCTAAAAATAATCTTTGGGCCTTGAATCAAAACTGCCCCATGAAGCCGTCAGTTGAACTAAATAGCAGTTCGGCCTGATTGGTGAAGTATGTTTGCCTTGAGTGTTGTATTATTGTAAAGAATTCTGGATTCAAGCTGAGAGCAGTTCATCTAAAGCACAGACAGGAACTTTAGGAGGCAGAGGTATGAACAATGTAAGTAGAGATAGTGAGATGGGTGACACACTGTGCAGCGTGTAGCCCATGTCATTGAACTGTGCATTTAGAAATTGTGAGCAGCCGTATGTTTGGTTGTGCATAGTATTACCAAAAATAAATTTTAAAAAAGCAAGATATAACAATAAAACTTTTTTTAAAAAGTTACTGTAAATAACAGGAGGCAAATATTTATTTGTAAAGTATTTTCTTGCCTTAAACTCTCACATCTGAACTTGTTCCTTTGAACTGATGAAAGAACTCATGAAAGAAAAATTTATAGAATTTCACATCTAGTTTCTGTTTTTAGGTCAATTAATCTCTGTTTTTAGGCAGGCTTTTAACATGAACTCTTTTATATTAAAATCTTAAGCAAATCTAGTCACTATACCCCTCATTAACATAACCACATTTATCACAAAAGTACAGTTTTGGTTGACCTTATTATTCAAATGGGAGCTCTGGTAGCATAGTGCCTAAAGCACTTGACTGCTAACCAGAAGGCTGGCAGTTCAAACCCACCAGCCACTCCTCGGAAGGAAGATGGGGCAGTCTACTTCCGTAGTGATACTGCCTTGGAAACCCAAGGAGGGGTCGATATGAGTCAGGTCTGACTCGACGGCACATAACAACAACAACAACATTATTGAAATTACTTTTCTTTTTGTCATCATTGTAATAAGTAATTTTAAATACAGATAATTTACTGTGTTGTGTTTTATAGCATAGATATTTAGCAGTGACTATATATTATTATAGTATGTTTTATTTTTTTCAATTTCTAGCATATTATTAAGTTTCACCGTGCGTCAAAAGCAAATAAAAAGCCCATGCAGTTGCCAAGATCCATGGTTAAATCATTGCTTTACCAGATTCTCGATGGTATCCATTACCTCCATGCAAATTGGGTGCTTCACAGAGACCTGGTAAGTATGTTTTTTTAAAATTGATCCATATGTTCCCCCCACTTTTTTTAAAACAGTGTTTCTTAGTACAATTACAGTAAAACATTAATTATTGAAAATTTTGGAACTGTACAAACAAAAAAGAAGGAAGTAGAAATCACCCACAAATCTACAATCTAACCATTATTAACATTTGGTCTATATCCTTTCATTATATTTATGCATAGGTACAAAATGTCAGTGTACATTTAAACAAATGATTAGCATTATTTTAATGGGGCAATCATATGTGAAATAAGTACCTGTTTTTGTTTTTCATTCTTCCCGTTGCTGTCACTCGTCATTGGTAAAAATGTTAATAATTAAAGACTGAGTTCTTACTGTTTGTGTCCTCTAGATCTAAACTGAAATAATGGCATTGCATCTGGTAAAAAGAATGTTATTATCAGTATTAGCAGTAAATAAATGAACAAATAAATCTAATAGTGGAATATACTTACGTTCTGGTTACCTAGTGTACTCTGACAGGAAATATACCACAAATGGGATGACCTTAACAAACAGGAGTCTATTCTCTCACAGTTTGGAAGCTTTAAGTCCAAGTTCAAAGTGCCAGGTTCTAGGGCCTGGGTGAAAGCCCCTCAACCTTGGGGTCTAGTTCTGCCTCCTGCTCCCAGCCCACTGGAGCTAGAGGCGTTTCTTCACTCAGACAACTGCTAGCTGCTGACGCTGACAAACCCAAGGTTGACAAATAAAAAGGCACAGTCCCAATGTTACCAAACCACATGGCAGGCCATTAATTTAAGTCCATTGTAAGTCCCAAGGTCGGCAGAACATGGCAGGCTGCTGAACAACAACACAGCTGCGTGCAGGGTTCAAGCGTGCCATTAACTAGAGACTATCTCCAAGTCTTCTGCTTACGTACAGGAAGCAGACCACATCCCAAAGGCAGCTACTCAGCTGCTTGTCGTAGATCCCACCGTGGAGTTGATTGCCAGGCTCATCATAAGTATACATATAACAAACATTTGTTAATATCAAATTATATGCCAGATATTCATCTTTACATTGTTGTCATTTATATTGATAAGATTTTTTAATGAGACATGGGTATTGAATAGCTATAATCCATATGAATTAAAATTGTCAGTTTCATTTTCGTCCCCAAAGTAGTTTCATGAGCGTTTATTTCTAAATTACAGAGATATGATAGACATATATCTAGATTGATAGCAGTTTTTTTTTAACTGGAGAGAAGTATTTATTATAGGAAGGAATGAATGCTTAAAGAGATCTAGTTAGTACCTCTTGGTCCATTGTCGTCAGTCAGGCCTAGTTATCTGGCTTGATCACCTCTTATTATGACAGTGAAGTTACATTTGGCCAAAAAGACAACACTAAAGATGCATTTACCTTTTCAGTGAAAACATATCATGTTATAATTTTCAACTATAACGTTCTGAAAGATTTCTAAGTATTATTCACCATGAATCAGCACTTTAAAAATAATTCTAGATGCATGAGGTTTTTCTAGATCAAGAGAAAATATCATTCATAAATAGGCTTTTACTGTTTATTTTGTTAGACACTTAATGTAAGTCATGTGAGTTATATTTTTGAAATCACAGTCATGTTTGAATCATTGATCAAAATCATTTATTGAGGATTAACTAATCTGAATTTTTCTTTTATTCACAAAATTTTATCTTTTGTTATAGTCAGCATAGTTTAATATATTTTAGTTAATGTTGTCACCTGACTGTCCACTGGAACTAAAACTCAGTATGACCAGACTCATTTTTCTTCCATCCAAATCTGCTCTTTTACTGCCCTGGTGGTATAGTGGTTAAAGCCTTGGGCTGCTCCACAGGTAAAAGATGAGGCAGTCTGCTTCCATAAAGATTTATAAACCCTTGGAAACTGTATGAGGCACTTATACTCTGTCCTAAAAGGGTCAGTGGGGGTCAGAATTGACTCCACGGCAGTAGGTTAGGTTTTGTTTTTTTTCTTTCATTGTTTTGGGATGGTACTCCGCTCCTCCAGCTTGGAAGCTTATTTTATCCCTGCAGACCTTTCTTTGCACTCCACACCCAGAACTTGCCAAGTCTTGTCAGTTTCATGTTTAAAATATCTGTTCATCTATTTCCATCCCCAGTGCCTCCTTCCTAGTTCAGAGTTTATTACCTCTTTCTTGGATTATGGTGCTATTCTAACTTGTCTCCTTGTCAGCAGTCTCTTACCCTCCAGTCCATTTTTGACCTTCTGACTAATTTATTCACCTGCTGCTCAAGAACATTGAAATAGCTCCTAATTGCTTGCACATTATGACTCTCTAGTTCCTTTCTGGCTTCTAGAGTCTTACCAGACACAGTTTCAACTGCCTTTTCTGATTTTCTTTATCCCCAATATAGATCCTCTCTCTTTCCCTCCCTGCTTTCTTTCTTTCCTTTTTCACAACTGTGTTGAGATATAATTCACATACTGTACAATTCACTCATTTAAAATGTACAATTTAGTGTTTTTTAGTATCTTCATAGATTTGTACAACCATCACCACAGTCAAATTTAGAACATTTTCATCACCTCAAAAGCAAACCCCACTCCCTTTAGCTATCACCCCCACTCTAGCCCCCCATGCTAGGCAACTACTAATCTGCTTTATTCTTTTTATGGCTAAACAGTATTTCCTTATACAGATTGTATGTATATACCATATTTTGTTTATCCATTTATCAGTTGATAGAAATTTGGGTTGTTTCCACCTTTTGTCTATAATGAACAATACTGCTATAAACATTCCTGTAAAAGTTTTTTGTGGACATGTATTTTCATTTCCTTTGGGTGTATACCTAGGTGTGAAATTACTAGGTCATATGATAACTCCATTTTTAACTTTTTGAGCAACTGTCAGAGTTTCCAAAGCATCTACACAATTTACATTCCCACCACAGTGTAGGAGAGTTCCAATTTCTCTACATCCTCCTCGTTAACACTTACTGTTATCTGACTTTTTAATTCTAGCCCTCCTACTCACTGCCTTCAAGTTGGTTATGATTATGGCTCATAGCGACCCTTCCTTGGGTTTCTGAGGTTGTATCTCTACAGAAGTAGATTGCCCAGTCTTCCTTCCAAGTAGTGGCAGGTTGGTTTGAACCACCAGCCTTCTGTTTAGCAGTCAAATGCCTTAGGCTCTTAACCTAGCCCTCCTAGTGTGTGTGAAATGATAGCTCATTGAGGTTTTTAATTTGTATGTCTCTGAAAACTAATGATGTTAATAACTAATGATGTTTTCATGTTCTCATTGGTCATTTGCTTATCTTTATTGGAGAAATGTTTGTTCAGAATATTTGTCTATTTTTTAATTGGGTTATATATTTCCTTATATCCTAGATACAAGTCCCTTATCAGATAGGTACATGATTTGAAAATATTTGTCCCATTCTATGAGTGTTATTTCTACTTTCTTAATGGTGTCTTTTGAAGCAAAAACATTTTTAATTTTGATAATAAATTTACCTATTTTCTTTGTGTGTGTGTGTGTGTGCACGCACTTTTGGTGTTATATGTAAGAATCCATCGCAAAATCCAAGGTCATGAAGATTTACCCCTATATTTTCTTTTAAGAGTCTTATAGTTTTAGCTCTTTTATTTATATTGAATAGATTTTTGTATATAACATGTCCAACTTCATTTATTGCATGTGACTGCCATTTGTCTGAGCACCATTTGCTGAAGAGACTTTTCTTTCCTCATTGAATGGACTTGGCACCCTTGTTGAAAATCAGTTAGCCAGAACTGTATTTTTTTCTCCTGTAATTTCAATTGTATTCCATTGATCTGTATTTCTATTGTTATGCCAGTACCATACTATCTTGATTACTGTTGTTCTGTAGTAAGTTTTGAAATTAGGAAATATGAGTCTTTGTTCTTCTTTCTCAGGATTGTTTTGACTATTCTGTATCCTTTGCAATTCCAAATGAATTTTAGAATCAGGTTGCCAACTTGTAAAAAGAAGTCAATTGGAATTCTGATAGAGATCCCATTGAATCAGTCTATAGGTTAGTTTGGAGAGTATTTCCATTTTAACAATGTTAAGTCTTCTGATCCATGAACATGGAATGTTTTTCTGTTTATTTAGATTTTCTCTAATTTTTTTCAACAATGTTTGTAGTTTGCAGAATTTAAGTTTTGCTATCCTCATCATCTTTCTCATACATTATAAGTTGTTGTTGTTGTTATGTGCCATCGAGTTGGACCTGACTCATAGCCACCCCTCCTTGGGTTTCTGAGGCAGTATCACTACGTATCACTACGAAAATAGATTGCCCCATGTTGCTTCTGAGGAGTGGCTGGTGGGTTTGAACCGCCAGCCTTCTGGTTAGCAGTCAAATGCCTTAGGCACTACACTACCAGAGCCCCCATACACTATATATACTAGGCATATTGAACTATTGAGTGTTTCTTGCATCTCTTGAGATTTCTTTCTTTTTTTTTTTTTTTTAGGATTTGGGTGAAGATTTACAGAGTAAATTCACTTTTCATACAGCAGTTCACATATACTTTGTCTCATGTCATTGACCAAAATTTACAATGCAGTAGCTCCCCTCCCACTTCCTCCCCATAGTTACCTCCTCCCAGTGTCCATCCCTTCATACTCTTCTGCACCCTGAGCTATCTCCCTGTGCATAAGCAGCCCTTCCTTCTCCCATGATTGTTCTCTCCAGGGCGTGTGTCTACTTGAGGTAAATGTTTCACTCACATGCCTGTACTTTGTTTGGCTGGAAACCACAGGTGTGGGTTCAATTCCAGACCTGAAGGGCAGCTAGGGGCCATAGTCTCAGTGGTTACACCAGGCTCTATTGGACCAGCAAACCTGGTGCCCATCTTTTTTTTTTTTGCCTCCAAATGATTTTGAGTTTTGTTCCACATTGTTCTCCCTCTTTATGCAGGATCTCCTACATCCCTTCCAAGTGGATGGCAGTGGTAGCTGGGCACCATCTAGTTCTTCTGGTCTCATAGTTGTATAGGTTGCAGATCGGATGGTGTACCGGTCGCTAGGACTGATTGTTTCCATTCATTTTGGTTTTCTTCTTTCTTCTTGACGAGGAGAGACCCGTTGTTGCATCTAGATGGCAGCTTCCTAGCTTTTAAGGTCCCAGTCGCTACTCGCCAAAGTAGTAGGTGGAACAATGTTTTGTATAGTATGTTATGCCAATTGAGTTTGATGTCCCCTGCGACTATGGTCCCAAGCCCACAGGATCAACTACTCGGTCCCTCTGGGTAGCTGGCTGTGACCAAGCAATAACCATAACCTTGCCCCTTGTCAGCTCTACTATACACCTGGGAATTCTGATCATTCACATGAACTTATAGGCCCATTGTCTGCCAACCCTATATATGATCTTGGATACACTCTCCATTTAGACATACCTAATTGTTTAGCTTGTTCACCTATCTATCCGTCCCTATACCCATGTTTGCTTTCACTGATAACTCAGTACTGTATATGCAAAAGGGTTCATATTTGTTGTCTGTACTGCCCATGTACCTCTCTATGTCTTTCTCATCCTCAATGCTGCCATATTGGTCACTCACATTTGGTACATTGCCCTTCTCTTCACCCAAATCAATATTTATCTCTATCTATCTAACAGCATTCCCTCCCCTCCCCTCCCACCCCTGGTAACCAACAAAGAAAATGTCCTCCAATATATAAACCTTTCCTTAACTTTTACAATAACGGACTAATACAATATTTGTCCTTTTGTGACTGACTTATTTCGCTCAGCATAATGTCCTCCAAGTTCATCCATGTTATGCGGTGTTTTGCTCTTGAGATTTCGTGACTCTTTGGCTTTTAATTGCTCTGTCTTAAAACTCCTTACCCCTATCTCTATATATGTCTTTCAGGAACTAGCACAAACATTAAAACTTACCCTATTATCCATCCCTATTTGGAGACAATCTCTCCTTCTTGTTGGATCTTGTTACACTGTATCTTTACTTCTCTTATGGCATTTATCTCTTAATATGACCATAATTTATGTAGAAACCTTAAATCCTCTTCTAGACCATAAACTTCTTGTGTAGGATTGAAGTTTAATTCATTTTTGTACACCACCGCTCCTGTATACAGTAAGTGTTGAGTAAATACTGCCTCAGTTAATATCAATAAGAATATTAATTGAGTGTTAGAGATTTTTTTTTAGATCAAGTAATATATATTATGTATTTGAACACACTGTCCCCAATATACATTTTTTATTTCTTTGTATGTGCAAAGCATGGAGAGATGGAGACAGTAAAAATGTGACTGCCTCACAACCTTCTTCTCAGGGGACTTACAGTCTGAGAGAAGAATATGATGCCTACACAGTTACACTGTAAGATAGATTTGTGAGAATGTGATCCAGGCTATATGAGAGACACAGACTAAATGCTACTCAACAACAGAAGAGGTTCTGAGTAGGAGATAGGGAAGGCATCAGGGAGAAGGCGGCATCTGAGCTAACCTTTGAAGAATGAATAGGATTTAAGTAGAGGTTCAGGGAATGAAGGTAGTAACTTGAGGGTGTATTGGATATAAAATTTCTGAGGTCAGAAAGCACTTGGATAAATACAGAAAAGGGTGTGTAGTTCTTGCTGGCTCAAATATGAATAAACTGAATTTGGATAACATGAAGTGAGACTGGAAAGATAGGAGCTAGAGCCCAATTGAGGAAGGCCATGAATATCAAGGTAGGGAATTTTTTGTTTGGTTTAGTACCGGAAGTTTGTGAGCAACAGGACAAATTTTCACCCCCCGCCGAAGAAGTCACCACTGATTATTATTATACAAAGTGTGGGCATAGTGTTGAAAATGTGCTCTGAGTATGTGGTTCTGACCTAATACAGTACTTATTTATATTTTACCTATACCTTCACCAAATGGCTTCCCTCCTCAAGTAACTCTCAATAAGATTTGAAACTTTGAACCAGCAGGAATCTTGTCTGTAACAGCCTCCTCAATTCTTTTCACTAATTATGAGTCCTGATATCTAGACCATATTGTCATGTTTTGCCAAGGTATTTTTAGGAGTAAAGATATAAATTGTATGT
The DNA here is from genome assembly GCF_000298275.1 of Orycteropus afer afer. Taxonomy (NCBI): domain Eukaryota; kingdom Metazoa; phylum Chordata; class Mammalia; order Tubulidentata; family Orycteropodidae; genus Orycteropus; species Orycteropus afer. The sequence continues at coordinate 1,837,021 of NW_006921659.1, forward strand.
TTACTTTATAGATATATTATGTAGTAGATACAGAAATGCAAAGTCTATGAAATATGAATGTGATGTTAAAAGGAGGATGATGGAGGTATTTGAAAAATTATTTTTTGTGAACTTTTAAAATTAGAGTTGCCATTTTAGTCAGTGAGTAGTGAGTAGGTTTTTTTTTTTTTTTAGCTTCATTTTCTATTGCTATGAAAAATCTGGTTTTGTATTATTTGTTAGTCACAATCATTTCAGAGGACTCATCACCTCTAGATCCGTATAATTAAAGGTGTTAGAGTGAATATAGATTCACCATGGGATAGTATAACCAAAAAAAAATTTTTTAAGTAAATAACAGCTATTGTTTTGAATTTAACACATGCAAACATTACATCATCAAAAAGACTAAAGAGTTTTTTTAATCTGTTTGTTTTATGTTTGCTGTCAAATCTGGAATCATATTTTAATTATGTCATTTGGATCTTAGGATTTAATACAGATAGAGAATTTAAAGTCACAAAGAAGATGACTTATATTGAAGAACTGCTTTAAAAGAAGGGAAGAAAAGGAACTAAATAAATATATTCGTCTTGGCTGAGAGACAATGAAGTAGATACATAGTCTATAAATATTTGGAACTTGTAAACACCCAGGGAGAAAGGATGTATTTTAATTTTATAGCAGGATATAGCTAAGAGAGAGAAGATGAAATGCAGGATGACTCATTTTATAGGATTACTATTCTGTTAGATTGGAGGAATGCCAAGATATCGTTTTATCTCTTTTTCTAAATTATGAGCTTCTTGAGAGCAGGGATCACATCATACTAATTTTTGTATCCCTAAAGTTGGCATATTGTTTGTGCTCGTAAGTTACTTGAATTGAATTTTAGCAAAGCATCTGGCAACTTCACATTAGCAAAGATGGAAAAATATTGGGTAAATGATAGCATTGTTAAGTGGATTTATATCTGCTTAGTTACAGAATAATGCAACTGGATCAGTGGCATAAACTGAACGATAAGTTAGACTATCTTCTTTTCACTATTGTGGCCCAGTGTATGATATGTGTTGAGTCTTCACTGACTGAAGGATTTGAATGACTGCTCCAAAGCTCTGACTCTGTCTTAAAAAATATATATATTTGTAGCAGTCTCATCCCAAATCTCTAATTTGTGTTTTGAATAATAATTATTGTTCACAGTAATTGTGGATGAATTTTTAGTCTTTTGAAGTATATAGGCACAAATGGCAAAATAACCACAGGATCTGCAAAGGTGGCATATGGAAATTTTGTTATTAATTAACATCCACTAAACATTTTGAGATTATCAAAAAAGTCACTTCTATCACAGACTCACAGATATACTTTATTCTATTAAAGGTTTACTAGACTAATAATAGGAGCTCTGGTAGCATAGTGCCTAAGGCACTTGACTGTTAACCAGAAGGCTGGTGGTTCAAACCCACCAACCACTCCTCAGAAGGAAGATGGGGCAGTCTACTTCCGTAGTAATACTGCCTCGGAAGCCCAAGGAGGGGTCACTATGAGTCGGGTCTGACTCCACGGCATATAACAACAACAACAACATCACTAGGGAAGTAGATTGCCCCATCTTCCTTCCGAAGAGTGGTTGGTGGGTTTGAACTGCCAGCCTTCTGGTTAGCAGTGAAGTGCCTTAGGCACTACGAACTACATAGTTTTGATTTGTTAATTCTTTTTACTTCCTTTTCACACCTTATACGCATATTTTGAGGCTGTATTAGTTACCTACTGCTGTGTAACAAATGACTTAGTAGCTTAAAACAAAATCAATTATCATCTGACAGTTACTGTAGGTCAGGAATTGGCTTTTGTGGGTCCTCTGTTCCAGAGTTTCTTAAAAGACTGCAGTCATCTCAAGGCTGAACTGGGAAGAGTCTACCTCCTTGCTCATTCTTTTTGTCGGCAGGGTTTATTTCCTCATGAGATGATGGGTGGAGGCCTTCCTTGATTCCTTGCCACATGGTCTTCTCCATAGAGCATCTCACAACATGACTATTTGCTTCACCAAAGTGCAAGCAAGAGGGCAAGAGAGATTGCCAGGGAGAGAGAGAGAGAGAGAGAGAGAGAGAGAGAGAGAATTAGCAAAATGAGAGTCACAGTCTTTTGTAACCTAATCATGGGGGTGACATCATATCACTTTTGTTGTATTCTTTTTATTAGAAGTAGGTCCCTAGGTGCAGCCCACACTCAAGGGGAGAGGTTTGCACAAGGGTTTGTAAACCAGGAGGTGGGAAGCACTGGAAACCATATTTGAAGCTGCTTACCACAGAGTCTAAGAGGCTTTTAAACGATGTTTGGGTCCTATTATTATCCTTTTTACTTAGTAAAGAATATGCAAGCAAGCCCCTCCTTTCATTTAGAATTTGGAATTTTAGGTTATTTTGAACCATTACAAGTTCTGTCATCATAAAGAACCATATTAGGGTTCCTAACCATGTGTTTTGGTTCCTCACTAGTCCTTAGTACTGGATCCTCCATCGCATGTGGCTCAGCCACTCCTGCTTGCGGTAGGGAAACCTTTGCAGGGGGTGATGTCATCCATGTCCAGTGACTCCTGTCCTGCCTCTTCACAATGCTTTGAGAAAATCAGACAAGATAATGTGTCTTACGGTTCTTTGGATATCATGGCTCACACCTTATAGATGTAAGAAGGTATTATTAAGATGTTTTCTTGACATAGGCTGTGTTTTTCTTGGCATGACAGTTTTCTTGTTTTCCACACTCATAACTCAGTAACTGGAGCTTTAAACAGAGTCCTGTCAAAGAGCAAAATTCTTACTCTGTTTGGAGCAGAAAAGAAATTAGTTTTATCAAGGAGTATTACAATTCAAGTTGGGGCAGCAGTGTGTGAAAATACAAAGTGCTCCATGCAGGGTTTTTATACAAGAGGGCTAGTATGACTGCAATTACAAAGAGACCTTTCTTCATATCAGTTAATCTGTTGTCAAATACATTCTTCCTGAAGGCAAGCATTTTTTTCTGAGAACAGTCTAGACATACTTCCTGGAAGCAAGCCTAACTACATTTGTTTACAAAATAGGACTTGTTTACTGAAAGTACTGCTCATACTTTACCAGCAGAAGCAGGAGTTTAAGAAACAGTGGCGTCTGATCCCAGACCTGTGTCTGCCGTTTTAGCTATGCCGGGCACCTCAGTTTGGAGTGTTCTTTCGAGTCTGCTCATTTGTCAGTCTGAGGTAGGGTGTAGTACTCCAACGTCTGTTGCATAGACAGAGGATACACACTAGGAACCACACTTTTTTTTTTTAATTGTGATTTGGGTGAAAATTTACAGAGCAAATTCACTTTCCATACAGCAGTTCACATACACTTTGTCTCATGACATTGACCACGGTTTACCACAATGCAACAGCTCCCCCTCACTTCCTCCCCATAGTTACCTCTTCCCTGTGTCCATCCCTCCATGCACTCCTGCCCCCTCAGCTGTCTTCCTGTGCATAAGCAGCCCTTCTTTCTCCCATGATTGTTCTGTCCAAGGAGTGTATCTACCTCAGGTAAATGTTCAACTCATATGCCTGTCTATTGTTTGGCTGGAAGCCACAGGCATGGGTTCAATTCCAGACCTGAAGGGCAGCTAGGCACCATAGTGGTTCCACCAGGCTCTATCGGACCAGCAAACCTGGTCTCCCCCCCTTTTTTTTTCTCCAAATGATTTTGAGTTTTGTTCCACATTGTTCTCCCTCTCCATCCAGGATCTCCTACACAGATCCCCTTCCAAGTGGTTGACAGTAGTAGCCGGGCACCATCTAGTTCTTCTGGCCTCATAGTCATATAGGCTGCAGATCGGATGGTGTATCAGTTACTAGGACTAATTGTTTCCATGAATTTTTGTTTTTTTTCATTCTTCTTTGCTCTGGACAAGGAGAGAGCCATCGTTGCATCTAGATGGCAGCTTGCAAGCTTTTAAGATCCTAGTCGCTACTTGCCAAAATAGGAGGTGGAACAATGTTTTCTGTAGTATGTTATGCCAATTGAGCTTGATGTCCCCTGTGACTATGGTCCTGAGCCCACAGATTCAACTACCTGGTCCCTCTGGGTAGCTGGCTGTGACCAAGCAGTGACTACAACTTTGCCCCTTGTGAGCTCTACTATACATCTGGGAATTCAGATCATACACATAAACTTATAGGACCATTGTCTGCTAACCCTAAATATGTTCTTGGGTGCACTCCCCGCTTCATAGACATACCTAGTAGTTCAGCCTGTCCACCTGTATACCCATGTTTGCCTTCACTGACAATGCCGTACTATATGTAAGAACCACACTTCTAAGAGGGCCAACTTGTATGGAAAGTGAATTTGCTCTGTAAATTTTCACCCAAATTACTTAACTTCCAGTGGCTTGCAAGGCCTCTTAATATTTAGCTCAGGGATAAAGCTCTTTTACCATAAAGTTTTAGTAGTCAGTGGTGACAAACACATATTTAAAGAAGGTATTTACCTAACTTCCAGGTCACTAAGAGAGGATTATCTAAATATATTCCACATTGAAAGCAATGACAGGAACTGCTTAGGAATCAGAGATCACATGCAGGAGCCTCACTGCTTTGGGTCCTGCAGTTAAAACTGAAGAATCAATTCAGGCATATTATTTTTAAAAGTCAACTTTACTGAGGTAGAATTTACATACAATAAGGTGCACCCATTTAAGTTTACAAATTCATGAGTTTGACAAATGTATACTAAGGTAATCATCACTACAGGTGTTCATTTTGACTAGCAGTTTAGGATGATTCAGCATTCTTTATTGAGAATAAAGAGGATCTTTCCTGGAAGGGCTAATGATTCGTTTTACCAAGACATTACGTAGAATAGTTATTCTGTAGGATCATATTGTTAACTAACCACACCTCTAGGTAGAAGTCGTCTGGAGGTGAATCCTGTAACGCATTTCAGAACTGTGCGTTTCTAAGTGTGCTTCTGCTTTCATAGCCTGGGCCTGCTGAACATTTCTGAGAGACTTTGATTCTATTAAAACAAAAATCCTATTAAGTCAGTAATATAAATCAATTGAAGTTTATTTAATACAGTTTCCAGATCAGGGTACCATTTTGATTTGGGAGTAAAAAATGTTCCAAAGATGAGAACAACTTCCCAAATTCTTCTACCACATCTTATCAGCATTGCTATGAAAATGGGGGCCAGATAGTGTTTATATACTAATAATTTCCCCTAAAACACAGCTCCTTGTCTGACCTTGGAGTCTCTGTTCCTCAAAACTGACTGCACGTAGATGATTCTTCAAAATAGCCCGATGTTTAAGGCAAATCAGTTTTTACTAGTTTATCTAGGCCATTGTTTGACTTAAACGTGACTTTCAGTGACCAGTTTCTTTAAGGCTCAAGGTTCAAAAGGACATTTAATGGGCCAGAGTGGGTCATCACAATTTCATGGACCCCAGAAAGCTGGATTTCAGGAGAACTAAAACCATTTCTCAGTTCTAATCCTGGGTCTGCTTATTGTATGGGTAGAATGAGCTTGGTCAAGTTCTTTTATCTCTTTGGGCCTCAGTTTCTTCACCAGTAAAATGAGGAGGCTCCATTATCTAATTTCTACTGCTGACATCCTTAATTTCTCATGATGTAGAAATAATACTGAATTCCTTGATTTGAATGTGAATGTCACAAATTCAAATACAATGCTACTTTCTACCGTGTTGCTTCTCTGAGGATGGATTGTACTCATTACTGAACAGTACCGAATCTGAACGCCTTAGCATTGTTCCTGCCATTGCTGTCACTGTGGAATGTATCTTGATTAAACCCTCTTAGTGACCTTGAAGTTAGATAAACAGCCTTCTAGATACATGTGCTTGTCTTGCGTTAAGTTTTTTTTACAACAATTACTTTTTATTGGTTCACTTTAGAGAAAAGAAAACCTTATCTCTGCTGTTCAGGCCTGTAACCACTGCTAAAAGGCAAAGACAAAGAAGTGCTTTGTTAACTGTTGGCTGTGCTAGGTTGGCAGACATTGTTTACTGTGAATGCCAAAATTTAATTAACATAGGTTCTGTATTACAGATACTTCTGGACCATTTTAAAGTAAAATGAAATTAATCACAGCATTTAATATCATAGGCTGCACCCAACTTCCAGATAGTTTGCATCAGTTTTAAATACGTAATTTGGAACTGGCAAGACAATTTTGCTTAGAAACAGCATTTTAAACAGTAGTTAGTTAATCTGAATAGAAAGGCCTGTTTAACCCATAATAGAACCATGGAAAAGTAGTTAATCTGAATAGAAAGGCCTGTTTAACCCATAATAGAACCATGGAATATAATTCATTTTTAACTAGATTACATCTTTATACCTACATTTATAGCCTTAGAATATTTGCTTTACAAACTCATTTTGATCTCCTAATATATAGGAAGGAGCTCTGGTAGCATAGTGCCTAAGGCACTTGACTGCTAACCAGAAGGCTGGCGGTTCAAACCCACCAGCCACTCCTCGGAAGGAAGGTTGGGCAATCCTACTTCCGTAGTGATACTGCCTCGGAAACCCAAGGAGGGTCGCTATGAGTCGGGTCCGACTCGATGGCAAACAACAACAACATGCTGGGAGCTAGGAAAACAGGGATTGATAGAATACAATCCCTTCCCTCCATAGGTGCATGGTGGGAAGATACACATGAATGGATAATCATAGACAAGGTTTAAAAGTGAAATTATAAGGTTCATTCAGGGATCAGCTATGCATAATGTATGGAGGGCACAGAAAAACACCTAACCAGTTAGAATGGGATTCCTCTGGGGGATAGTTACTGAGCTGAATCTAAAAGGATGGATAGGCATTATAAGGTGAGGAGGAGGATGCACTGGTGAGAGCTTTCCAGGCAGAGGAAGCAGCATGAATAAGGGCGCAGGGTAAGGAACAGCACAAACTTCAGTATTACTGGGGCAAAGCAAGAAGTGGTGGAAGAAGTGGCAGAAGAGAGACAGGGACCGGATTATAATGGATCTTCATTGTCTCGTTATAAACTTGGCTTTTATCCTGAGGTCAGTTGGAGCTGAACTGGCCAGGCTTTTGTTTAAGATAGACCATTAGGACAGGGATATGGAGAATTGATTTGAGGAGGCAGGGATACTAGCTTTATTGGGCTATTGAGAAATGATAAAGGCAGAAGTAGGGCACAAGTGGTCAAGACAGAGAAAAGATAAATATAAATACTTAGGAAGTAAGATGTGAAGACTGATTAGATTTTAAGGATAAGGGAGTTGAGACTTCTGCCTTAGGTGACTGTGTAACTCAGAAGGGACTAACAGAAAAAAAATTCTTGCCAGCAATTTTGGCAGGAAAAAGTGAAAGTTGAGTTTTGAACATGTTGAGCTCACATGGTGCTATGGAGATGGCCAGCATGCAGTTGACATGTATCTTAAGATATACAGAAGTTTAGAGACCTAGAGGCATATACATTTGGGAGTCATTAGTGTATAGGAGCTCTGGTAGCATAGTGGCTAAAGCACTTGACTGCTAACCAGAAGGCTGGCGGTTCAAACCCACTAGCCACTCCTCGGAAGGAAAGTTGGGCAATCCTACTTCCGTAGTGATACTGCCTCGGAAACCCAAGGAGGGGTCGCTATGAGTCGGGGTCGACTCGACGGCACATAACAACAACAACAACAGTGTATAGATGATTGTAGAAACCCTGCAATAAAGTTGAAATCAAGATGTTTTTTAAACCTGTGTTCATAAGAGAGTTTGATACATTTGGAGGTAAGTACTTATTCTAGTTTCTTTTAGATTTGGGAACTTGTCTTTCAAAGGAAGTCACTCATACTTTGCCCCTAACCATTGGCATTTTTCATTAATTCATTCAGCAAATATTTATTAAACATGTACTATGTGCCTGACTTTCAGCACATAAATAAAGTGATGACAGAAATATACAGGCATGCCTTGTTTTACTGTGCTTCACAGATACTGTGTTTTTACAAATTGAAGGTTTGTGGCAACCCTGCATGAAGCACGTCAGTTGGTGTCATTTTTCCAACAGCGTGTGCTCACTCTGTGTCACGTTTTGGTAATCCTCACAATATTCCAGACTTCTTCATAATGCTGTTGCACACTGAATAGACTACAGTATAGTGTGAATATAACTTTTATATGCACTGGGAAGCCAGGAGAAGTCATGTGACTCACTTTTTTTTTTTGCAGTATTTGCTTTACTGTGGTGGTCTGGAACTGAACCTGCAGTGTCTCCAAGATACACCTTTTCCTTGCCCTCTAGGAGTTTACAGTCACTGTGATCAGAAACTCTGTCTTCATTGTTGTTGTTGTTGTTATGTGCCATCGAGTCAGACATGGTACAATTCACTGTATTTTAAAATCTTCATTGATCAATGAGGTTATTTTAAGTAGTGAACAGCTATGATAGACTAATTATATTAGGAAATGGCTGTTGTATTTGATTAAAAGAAAGAAAAAGCATAGACTTAGAGAGTTCTTTACCCTGTTTGTTGCAACACAAAATCTTATTTGTTCAGGGTGAACAATGAAGAACAGTGTAAAAGAAAGGACATGAACTGAGGGTTTTCCCTTGGGAATGTGTTTCTGTATCAAATGTGAGGAGAGTTGTGCCATCACTGTATTTAAATACAGGAAGAGTTGGTAGCCATTAATACCCTGGGCCAGCACTGTTCATAGTTTCAGAACTATGTCCGATTGTTACTCTAATTGTTTTTGTTCCTGTTACTCAGGATTGTAGAAAACTGTGTTTGTGTTTCCTCTGTCTTCTCTTCTAGTGCTGATCGTCATATTGTGGGTTTCATATTTGTGTTCAAATTTGTGCCCTGAGGGTAGGGGCAAAGCAAATGAAGTAGAATGATTTGGTATCTTTAAGCAGTTCTGTTGTGATGAACCAATTAGCTGAAATAAATTTAACCCTGTGGAAAATTGGTTCTATAAAAAGAAAAAGCAAATCTGGAGCACTTGTAAAGCATTGTGAATGTAAATTCAAGAATTAACTAAATTGTGATAAAATGCAGGTATTTCAGGAATAGTTTCTTAGTAGTCATATTTTTTTTTTATCACATTATTTCCTTGGGTTTTGCCTTTAAAATACAATTTAACAAAAATGAACCCTGCAGCATTGATTTGTCTATCCGGTTTTATTGCTGATAACTTAAATGTGAGGCATCCGACTCCTGCCATTTCTACTGTTTCTATGGTAACCAAAGTGTGCAAACCCAGCAGTATCACTTTCTTTCACAGCTGGCATTTTGTGGTCACAGTAAGAAGAGGAGTTTTGGTAAAGTATAGTCTGTGTTAATTGGGATGTAACTAGGTCAGAACAATTTTGGTATCCTTTTTTCATGCTTGAGGCGTGTGTGTGGTGTGGGTGTAGGTGCTTACATATGAACTACAGTTGTCCTTCCCCCCGCCTTTTTTTAAGTATATACTTTCACTTAAATTCATAATCATTAAAATGAGTCTATTGAATACTAAGTATTTAAAAACAAGTCAGTGTGGAGTCTTGAGAATTGAATGAAATTGCTCTGAGACTTACCCCATTCCCCTGCACACCTTTGAGCATTTCTATTAAGATGATTGATACGGAAATCCTTGAAAAATTAGAAGTTTATAAGTGGAAGGAAACTTTCTTTGTTGATTACGGGGGCGGGAGGGGAGGAAGAATTCCTAGATAGGTTTTTTGGGAAAAAAAAATATGTATGTATACCCCAAAGATTATTAATGGTTACCAGGAGTAGGAGGAAGGGGAAAAGGGGAAGCTTTTGTCTGCAGGGCATTGAGTTTATGCTAATGGTGGTGGAATATTTTGGAAAAGGATAGCAATAATGGTGGCACAACATGAAAAAAGTCATCAATGTCCCTGAGCTGTAAATGGGAAAATTGTTATGTTGGCGAATGCTTTTTTTAAAAAAGTATTTTAATGATGATTATTCTATTTTATTTTTTTCCCCATTCACCATGTCCCTGCCTAACCCAGTCTCCTCCCCTCCCTGCCCTGCAACCCTCCCCCTGTGACCCTTATATTTATGCACTCCTGTTTGTCCTGCATTTCCTCAGTTTGAATGTTGGTCCTTTGGTGTCCCATGGTCTATTGCTCTGAGAGATGTGTTACCATTGAGTGTGTGGGTGTGGCATTCTGGGTTGAGTGGTCTGCGTGTACATCTTGTTAACTATTGGGCTGAGAGCCCGCCCCTGGGGGTGAGTTTTATTCCAGGCACAGAATGTGTTCCAGGCCCATAGTACTGAGAGTCTCACCAGATTTCATCTGACCAGTAATTCTGGTCATTATTGAGTTTTTGGATTTTGTTCCACGTTTTCCCTCCCATTCTATCCAGGATCTCCAGATTTGATCCTTTCCTGAGTGGTTGGCATTGGTAGCTGGGCACTATCCAGTTCTTCTGGTCTCGAGGGCCATCGTGTCCTAGGGGTGATTGCTTCTAAATGCTCTTGTTTTTTTGGTTTTTTTTTTTTGTGTGTGTGTGTGTGTGTGCATTCTTCTTCACTTCTGACGCTAGGAGACGTCATCCTATATGGCTGCTTGAAAGCTTTTAAGACCCCAGTCGCTACTCACCAATGTAGGATGTGGAGCAACTCTTTTATGTATTTTGTTGTGCCAGTTGAGTCTGGTGTACCCCAGTACTATGGTCCTGAGGTAGTAGCTCTATTGGATCTCTCTCCCATAGTGTTGGGATGTCTGTGAGGGATTACTCTGGGTCTGTCTTCTGTTGTTTCTGTAAGGACTGCAGGTATTTTGTATCACTGGTGTTTGTACAAGATTAGGCTTAGCTGAGTCTATCCTTGGCCTAGAGTATACCTCTATTCACTGACCCCTGTCTGATCATATCAGGTGTTTATGTGTTTATCTGTATAGCCTACGGTATTAATGGCAATGTGGTATTGTGGTCACATTGGTTGGTTTTAGCATCTGTCATCTATCTCTTATGTGCACTGTTTGGTGTCCTCTCATTTCCCTACCCATGTCAGTGTGTAAGCCCTAAATTAATCCCTCCCATTCCGTCCTCATCCCGGTAACCTACTAGGTGAGTTCCCTTTCCCAAGCAAACCCTTCTCTGTCTTTTTACAGTAATGGGCTCATACAGTACTTGTCTTTCTGTGATTGACTTATTTCACTCAGCATAATGTTCTCCAGGGTCATCCACATTGCAAGGTGTTTTATTGTTATTATTGTTATTTTGACACATCAAATATCTTGTGACCTTAGCATTTATTTACTTGTTTTGAAGAGGATAAGGGGCAGTGGTGGTTCAGCAGTCAGTTCTCACCTTGCTGGGTTCAGTTCTTGGCCAGTGTACCTCACGCTCAGCCACCTCTGCCTGTCACTGGAGGCTTGCATGTTGCTGTGATGCTGAACAGGTTTCTGCAGCTTCTGGACTGAGGCAGGCTGGGAAGAAAGACCTGGTGATCTGTTTACAAAAATTAGGCAGTGCAAACCCTGCAGATAATAATAGTCTCTCTGCAGCTGACTGTGGGAGTGCAGCAGGACTGGGCAGGAGGTTTCATTTGTTGTGTGTAGGGTTGCTGTAACTTGGAGGCCAACTGGAGGGCAGCTAACAACACAAAGAAAGGTAAATTCCAGTTAAGTGATACACATTGTGACTCCCTGTGCAATTCTGGGTCTTAACTTGTCTACAGGAGCCCTTCTTTGTGGATACTGTCCAAGCTCTGAGTTCCTTTCTCAGACTGTACAAAAGAACTCATGGTCTACTGCTCCCCTAAACTATGTCTCTGCCCCCATCTCAGACTCTACGTGGAGACCTCATTCTCAGAGCTTCTATAGGCTTCAAGTATGTTATATCAAAGGTATTCTGTTCCAACTTCAGTAGTAGCCAGATCCTTTTTTCTCTTTTTTATATCTTCATTCTATTGTGGTGTACGTATTCACTGTTTCAACACAGCATGACTGCAAGTTTTAAGATGAGTTAACTTACAGTGATCTAAAACCAACTTCCTCCATTTCTCCCATTCAACTGTTCATAATCTGTTTTCGTTTCTTATATGAAGAGTTTAAGTTCCACATTTAGGAATTAAAAATAATGTAACAAATAGAGTTAAAATGGTTTATATGATAATTTTACAATTTGAAAAATTGTTATATCCCAGTGTTACGGATTGAATTGTGTCCCCCAAACTATGTGTTGTAAATCCTAACCACATACCTGTGGTTATAATCCCATTGGAGAATGGACTTTCTTTGTTGGGTTAAGAGACCTGTATCAGTGTAGGGTATGGTGTTTGAAGCCAGTCACCTTTGAGATATAAAAAGAGCAGGTTAGGACAGAGGAACAGGCAGAGAGAGGGGAAGATAGATGCTGGGCCGTGGAAAGATCATGAAGGAACTAGGACCGTCCCCAACAGGAGAGAGAAAGAAGAAGCAAGCCTTCCCGAGTGCCCTGAATCCACACTTGCAGCCTCCTAGACTGTGAAAAAGTAAATTTCTGTTTGTTCAAGCCACCCACTTGGGTATTTCTGTGAGGGTGGCACTGGGTAACTAACACACCCAGAGTTCCCATCATCACAGAGGCCTTTAAAAGTATGCTCTGCGCTTGCCTTTACCTTCTTTCCGCTTCCGGAAAGATTTTCTTATCTTTGATGTTCCTTCGCAGGTTCATTCCTGGCGCTTTTCTCTCTTACCTCCCTTTATTCTTCTCAGCATTATTTATTTTTTTATTATATTTCTAAATGCCATTTTTCTGAGAAGGAACAATACTGAAGTATACAAAATCAAGCATTATAGAAACATATAACGTAATAGAAAATGCCTTAGTCTCCTCAAATCCTATCAAAAGATTGGACAGAATACCAGCATCTCTATACGGCTGGCGGTTCAAACCCACCAGCCACTCCTCGGAAGCAAGGTTGGGCAATCCTACTTCCGTAGTGATACTGCCTCAGAAACCCAAGGAGGGGTTGCTATGAGTCGGGGGTGACTCGACGGCACATAACAACAACAACAATATACAGTTTACAATTATGTGATAATTTACAATTCTAGATAAGACAGAAATATACCAAAATGATGTTAATGCTGTTGTTGTGTACTGTCGGGTCGATTTTCTAGGCTGTCATCAAGGAGCTTTGGTAGGGCAGTGCCTAAGGGATTTGACTGCTAACCAGAAGATTGGTGGTTCAAACCCACCAGCCGCTCCAGGGAAGGAAAATGGAACAGTCTACTTCCGTAAAGATTTACTGTCTTGGAAACCCAGTGGAGGTCACTATAAGTCAGAATTGACTCCATGGCAATGGGGTTCTCCCTCCCCCCACCTCCTCCCTGTAATCTTTGCTGAAGCATATTGCCACGTCTTTTTCCTGTGGAGCCACTGGGTGAGTTTGAACTGCCGTCCTTCGCAACTGAGCGCTTGACTGTTGCACCACCAGAGCTCCTTGATACTAATGCTAATCATGTGAAATCTAGTCTTTCCAAGTTCCTACAAGATTCTGTATAATTGACAGCCCCCTCCCCAACCTTTGCCTTATTACCTCTCTCCTCCTCTATTTTCTTCTCACATTGACTCCAACCACGTTACCCTCTTTGCTCTCTCTCTAGTTTGCCAGCTCGGGAGCTTGCCAGAGTTTTTCCTAACTGCTCCAAACACCATGACCTTGCCGTTTTGCAAACCTGTGGCAACCTCACCAACTCTCAGAGCACAAGCCAGACGGTCCGGTTCTGGTGCCAAAATGACTTGTGCCAAAGTGGAACCCTTTGAAACAGCAAGGAGGCCTTTGCTTGGGTTTCCTTCTCTAGAATCAACACCCTGTTATCACTCTGTACTTAACATCCACTGTTCTTATTAGCATTGTGTCCAGATACAGTCCTGCCTTAGTTCTTTAAATTGCTCTTCCCTGTGCCTAGGGTGCTCTTCATAGATATCCACCTGGCTTATTTCTGCATTTCCTGCAGGCCTTACTGCACGTTACCTTCTCAAGGAGGCTTTCTCTGAGGAACAGAAAATAATGCTTAAATCTTAAAATAACACCCTCCCACTCCACTCCTAGCAGTGCCAATCCTCATTCATTGTTTTATTTTTTCTTTTCTATCTTTTTAATATACGATGCATACAGAAGACTATTCAAAACACTTGTGCATGTTACAAAGCACATGTTACAAAGCATAGTATAGTGCACAGTCAAGAACCCATCATTTAACCCAGGAACTGGCACATTTCCAATAGCTTGCTTCTGTTTATGTCCATCCCACCCCACCCCCATGTCCCTTCTTTCTGGCTCCTCCCAAGAGGTAACAAATGCCCTGAATTATCTTCTTTTTTATAACATAGGTTTATTACATTTGTATATATACCTAAAAATATATATTCTTTAGCTTTGCTTGGTTTTAAGCTTTATGGAAATGACACTCTGCAGTATATAGTCTTCTAACTGACTGCTGTCAAGTTGATTCGACTCATAGCAACCCCCTTTGGGTTTCCAAGGTGGTAAATCTTTACCAGAAGTAGATTGCCCAGTCTTCCTTCTGAGGAGTGGCTAGTGGGTTTGAACCGTTAACCTTCCGGTTAGCAGGCAAATGCCTATAGAAGCTATGCCACCAGAGCTCCTTATTTTGGATAAAGGAGTCTTTTGTTTTGGTTGGAGCTCTAGCAGCACAGTGCCTAAGGCATCTGACTGCTAACCTGAAGGTTGGTTACTAAATCTTTGTTGCTTATATGTGTTGCAAATTCATCTCCCAGTTTGTGCTTTGTCTTATTTTCTTTTGTCTTCTGATGATTGGAAGTTATTTTAATGTAACTGAATTTATTGGGCTTTTTTTTTTGTATAGTTAGTGCTTTTTTGTGTCTTAAGAAGTTCTTCCTTGTCTAAGGGTTGGAAAGGTAATCTGTTTTTTTTTCTGAAAGTTTTAAAGTTTGACTTTTCACATTTAAGTCTTTAATCCACCTGAAATTTATGTGTGTGGTATGAGGTGGAGATTAATGTCATTAATTTTTTTCTCTGTTTGGATGATCTGTTGTACCAGTCCCTCCTCTCCTCCCTGATCTGATTCTCTGTCAGTTTCATGTCAGTTTCATGGCTCTATCTGGGTTCTGTGCTCCATGCCTTGGATCCTTTGTCTATCCCTGTGCCAGTACCTTAGCCACTTATTCTTATTAATTAGGTAGCTTTAAAAGAAATTTTGTTACCTTGTTTTGAGCCAGACTCCTCCCTTCTCCCCTTCCCCCAACATACTCTTCTTCATGACTTGGCTATTCTTAGCTCTTCGTTCTTCCACATACATTTTAGAATCAGCTTTTCAAGTTTCAAAAAAAAAAAAAAACTTGGAATTTTGATTCAAAGTGCATTGAATTTGCACATTAACTAATGGGAGAATTGATATCTTAACTATATTGCATTGTCATATGTATATGGGATCTTAATTTATTAGGATTTCTTAATGACATTTTAAAGAGCTCCAGTGGTGCAGTGGTTAAGGCATTTATCTGCTAACCAAAACGTTGGCAGTTTGAACCCACCAGCCACTTTGCAGGAGAAAGATGAGGCAGCCTAAAGATTGACAGCCTTGAAAACCATATAGGGCAGTTCTACTCTGTGCTAGAGGGTCACTAGGAGTTGGAATCAACTTAATGGCAGTAGGTTTGGAAATATCATTTAGGATAACATCTCATAGTATTCTGTATATAAATCTTGCACATCTTTTATAATATTTATTCCTAAGTCCCTTACAGTTTTTGTTGCTGTAGTAGTGCTGTCTTTTAAAAAATATATTTCCTGTTTTTTCTTTCTGATGTATAGAAATAGTTTACTTTTTCATATTGTTCATTTAGCCAGACAATTTGTTAAACTTTCTTCTCTCTTACTATTGCTAATAATTAGTCTATGAATACTGATGTGTTTTCTGTATAAGTAATTATTTCATCTGCAGATAACAGTAGTTTTGTTTCTGACTTCCTGATTCATATGCCTTTAATTAGTCTTACAGCACCGACTCCTAGTATAATGTTGATTTAGAAGTGGTGATGATGGGAATCTTGGGTTATTTCTGATTTTAAAGGCAATGCTTCTGATGTTTCCTTCTTACTTTTTGGTATATATTCATTATCAGGTTAAGGAAATTTTCTTCTAGTCTAATTGGCTGAGAGGTTTTATTATGACTGTTGTTGTTGTTATGTGCTGTCGAGTCAGACCTGACTCACAGCAACCCCTCCTTGGGTTTCTGAGGCAGTATCACTATGGAAGTAGATTGCCCCATCTTCCTTCCAAGGAGTGGCTGGTGGGTTTGAACCACCAGCCTTCTGGTTAGTAGTCCAGTGCCTTAGGCACTACGCTACCAGAGCTCCTTTACTATGACTAGGTGTTAAATTTATCAACTGCTTTTCTGCATCTATCAGGATGGTTTTTCTTCTGTGTACAGGACTTACATAGATTTTCTCATGTTAAACCATCCTAGTATTCCTGTTTCTGGATTTAAGTTACTAATATTTGTTTAACATTTTTGTTTATATACTCAAGAGTGAGGTTGACCTGAAATTTCTCTTTTTCATACTTCTATTTTGCTGCCAAGTTTATACTGGCCTTGTAGTATGTACTGGAACATTCCCTCTTTTTCTAGTCTATGAAAAAAAATTGAGAAAATTTGTTCATTGAAAATTTGGAGAATTTGCCTCTAAAATCATCTGGGGGTCTGATGTTTTCTTGGTAGGAAGATTTTTAACTACAGTTTCGATTTATTTAGTACTTCTCGATTTCTTCAAGTTTTCTAATTTATTTGGGGGCAGTGTGTAGGTTACATTTTTCTTAGACTTTGTCCATTTTGTGTATGTTTTCACGTTCATAGGCATCAAGTTCCTCAGGATTCCTTGATCTTTCTGACTTTCACTGGGTCTGTAGTTTCTTATTGCCGTCTGTAATGAATTTCTTTGAGCCTCTCCCTTCTTGCTTCTTTTGCCCCAGAGGCTATAATACAGATCCTTTCTAGTTAAGAGAGTCTTGCTTTTGATTGCCTTTTTGCTTCTATTTTCTGCTATTACGATAGTTGATTGAGCTTTCTGTTAGCAGTTTCCCTGATACATTTTTTTTTCCATCCTTGTATTTTCTGTTTTCAAGGATCTTTACACTTAAGTGGTTCTCTTGTAAATAACATAGGAAATACATGTTTTTTAAACTGAAAAATTTATTGTTTCAGTCCATAGGCCTAAGTTGGGAAGCCTTCTTCCAGAGACATTTTGCTTTTGTGTTTACTGCTGGCATATAGGTTTATTCATACAAGTTTATTTTAGTCCCCTTGAAAGTCTTGACTAACTGTGAGGGAGTAGCAGGCTTGGTGTCCTCACTGAAGTACAGTATTGGCATTAGCCTTGGGCCCATCTTGCTTTTCCTGGCTGCTTAAAGCTGCAGCCCAGCCATTTAACCTTAGCTATAGGACACATTATTTGGGGTGAGGGTGAGCAGTTGTTACAGATATTTTCAACCTCTTAATGTGGTCGGGGATGCTTCAAGGAATGTTTCTTATGCAGCATATAGTTGTTCTATAATGACAGAGTCCCTCAGAGCACCTATAAGCCGTAAAGCCAGATATGGAACTCTCTTTTTCCCTCCTTATTTTATTTTTATCCACCACACTTACCAGTATCAGATGTACTGTATAGCTGTTTATCTCTTTTCTTTCTTTTGCCACTAGAATGGAAGCTCCGTGAAGGCCAGGGTTTTTCCTGATTTACTGCCATGTGCTCAGTAAATATTTGTTGAATGAATGACTATGGAGCGTGGAGGGAACATTGCAAAATAGCAATGTCATCTTGAACTTTTCCCTTGAAATGCTCTTATATCTCCCTCTATGACCACTGTCACAAGTTAGGGCCTCTTTACTATTTCTTGAACTATTATAGTCTACTTCCAACTATTTCCATAGTGATAACTGCTTCGGAAACCCAAGGAGGGGTTGCTATGAGTCGGATATGACTTGACGGCAGTGAGTTTGGTTTGGTTTTGGTTTTCTTTGTGGTCTAGCCATCCTTTCCAATCCACCTCTCTGCTACCAGAGTTTCTTCCGAAATACAGATCTGACTATATCACTGTCCTGTCTAGGCTTTTCCTTTAGAGTAAATTCTAGTCTTCTTAATGTGGCATTTTATTCCCAGCATCAGTCTCCAGTCCTATTTATACACTGAGCATTCAAAATACTTATAGGCTCTCCCAATATGCCACATATGTAGTTTTATATTTATCATGCCATTACCAATATGGTTACCTGAAGAGTTTTTCTTCTGTTCATGCTTATCAGAATCTTAGTTATCCTTAAAGTCACCCAAAGTCATCATCTTCCCAAAGAATCATTCATTCCTGACACTGTGTTTTGCTATTTTGGTACTTCCCATAATTTGCCTTATATTCTAAAAGACTGTGTCTTTCCTTAGTAGATTTCAAGCCCTTGGAAGTGAAGATCTCTATGTTTTCTTTCATTGTTTCCTGAAAGTCTCCAGTACAATGTTTCACATGTAATGGATCTTTGATAAATAGTTGTCCAACTTGAATTTTGAACATTCAGTTTTCATCTGATTGCTGTTGTTCTCTTTCTGCTATAGTGAACTAAGCCTGTCCTAGTTATCACACACTAATGATAAAACCAAAAACCAAACTCACTGCTATCGAGTCATTTCTGACTCATAGCAACTCGCATTGGGTTTCCGAGGCTGTAAATCTTTTCGGAAGTAGATCACCCAGTCGTCCTTTTGTGGAGCAGCTTGTGGGTTTGAACCTTCCAGTTAGCAGTTAAGTGCCTTATCCACTATGCCACCAGAGCGCCTTTGCACTAATGATAGTAACTTCCAAATTCCTATGAGGCAGTTCCTGTTTCCATCCAACTGGCTGTTATGGCTTGGGCATCTCACCTTACTCAAACTCAGTGTTATCTCTCTCTCTCTCTCTCTGTGTCATCTCCCATCCCAAACCAGTGCTTTGCGTAACTTTTCTGTTACCGTAAAAGACATTATCACTCTTCTAGTCACATAAACTCAAAACCTTGGTGAAATCTTTATCTCCCATTTTCAATCTTCTAATTTCAACCAGCCACAAAGCCCTATTTATTAGTCCTTTAAAATGTTTCTCAGCTCTCTTATTTTAGCTGGCAAGACATTGGACAAAAGTCCTTATCATCTCACATCCATTTCTATTACCCCATCCCCCTGATGACACAATGGTTAAGCACTTGGCTGCTAACCAAAAAGGTAAGAGGTTCAGGCCCACTCAGCTGCTCCAAGGATGAAAGAATTGGCAAGAGAAAGACCTGGCAATCTGCTCCTGTAAAGATTACAGTTTAGAAAAGTCTGTGGGGCTGTTTTCTTCTGTCGTACTGCGTTGCTATGAGTTAAAATCGACTCGATGGCACACAACAACAGTATAAAGGGCAGATACTTCATCTGGCATGAAAGGCCATCTGGAGTCCAGGTTTGTTCTACCACCCCAGCATGTGTCATTTCTGTCAAGTCAGACTTGTTACTGTCTCCTACGTATACCATGTTCATAGCCTTTTCCACCTCCTGTGCTGCCCTTCTCTGCCATTCTAGTTCGTGTTTATTTTTTGGGATCTGGCTGATGGACTACCCCAGTCTTCCAGCCCCATGAATGTTTTCCTTAACAATGGAATCCCTGATTGATCATTTCTACTATCTTTTAAAAAGTGCTTATTGTTTTAATTAAAACTTAAAAAAAAGAAAAAGAAAAAAACCAGCAAATTGGAAGGTATCTTAAAGTAATCAAGTTTAAGCTTTTCAACCAAGACAAGAATCCTGTCTATAGCAATTCATATACAGCTCTAACTTCTAATATTACAAAATTTCTCATTTTTCTTTCTACTTACATAGTAAGCATCTAGAGGTTAGGAACTTTGTTTACTTTTGTTTTTCCTCTTAGTGCTTAGCATGTTCTATGTCCTGGAAGAAACTAGATTAATTGATTGAATAAATGATCCAATAAGTGAAAAACACATACATTTTCTTTCCAGAGGGTTTACAAAGGAGACTTACTTGCCCTAAATAAATAAGTAAACCCTATTCCCACAGCTGCAGTGCTTCCTGACATGTACAGATGAGAACGACTTACATGATGGTGGATACATTTGCAGCCTCCACTTTTCTTTATGTAGTTCTGGATTAGCCTTGGTTTTTATTTCCCTGCTTCTTGAAATAATATTTGGAATTTCTTACTTTTTTGCATGGACTAAAGTTTAAAACATGTATGAATTTTAATGGACTCTGTTGAATGTTGATCATGTTTTTCTATAGTAGTTAAAAATCTCTAGCAAGGAGTGTTCCATTTGATACTTAAATGAAAGTAATTATGTTGTGGTTTGAAATTTTATATAAAATTTTCAACCACATAAACTCTTTGTCATGGACAGTTAGCAGTTTACAATTTATGGGAGTCTTCTTCCCACCCCACCCCCACCCCCGTGGGATGAATAAAAATAGTGGCTATAATTACTTTGTACTTATTTGTGTGATATAATTTTGAAAATGAGGTGTATTTCTGTAGCAAGAATGTTTATATAAAATTAGTATTAATTTTAAGTATGTCAAATGCTTTAACTGTGTAGTGGGTGCTTAAATATTTGATTATAGTTTTGAAGAAAATACAGAAGTGATATTTTTATAAGAACTTTTTTCCCCCTTTTAGAGCATGTCAAAAGAATACACATAGTAATTTGAATGCTCTATTTTTATTTCTAGAAACCAGCAAATATCCTAGTAATGGGAGAAGGTCCTGAGAGGGGGAGAGTCAAAATAGGTAGGTAATTGTGCCTAAAGTAATTTATTAAGAAACTGAAGTGACTGCAAAAATGGTTTTCCCTTTTAATACTCTTATTTAAGTAGTTAGTTTTAAAAGTATTTCTTCACATTATTTTTAGACAAAATGTTGAGAAATGTAGATACTTTATAACCTCTAGTGTTATTCCGAAATAAGATTCTGTGATTCTTAGCAGAGGCATCACTGGGATTTGATAAAAGCAAGCCCATAAAAACATTTATTCCCATATCATATCCCAAGTATGTGTTTACCATTACTCTACACAGTCACCCTAAACGCATTCCCCTAAATCTTAAATTTGTCTCAGCTTTACCACATGTTCTCTCCCTGAAACATTCCTCCCACCTTGACACATGTACCGTCAATGGCACCCCTTCTACCCACACCCCAGGCCTCTGTATCCTGTGCCTGGTACCAACAGATCTTTCCCAAATGAATATAAATGTTCACAGCCTTTCTTACTTTGTATCTTTGTTTAAGGCACTGGAAAGAGTCTTATCTGCATATTAATATTTCCTTTGTAACCCCAAAGTTTCTAACAGAAATCAGTATCATTTAAACCTGTAATAGCTTTGGGGAGAAACTGAGCTAAGAAATCTGTATTTTAATTTCTCTTAATAGAAGTTATAGTTATTGAATGTTCAATGCTTTTAAAATAAATTTTGTTTCATCAGGTGGTTTCTTTGGTATTAGAATATCACACCAGTGGTGACACAAATTGTGGTAACCTATTACTACTTATGCTGTCCTACATCAACCATGTGTGGCCTGCTGCTTGGTCTTCTACTTCTTCAGTTAAATCCCTGTCCCTATCCCTGAAGAAGCTGTTCTAAACCAACTTCTCTTTCTTTAAATCTCTGCTATGAGTTTACTGAGATTCAAATTCATTCGAACATTTGTTGATGTTAATTGTCGTTGTTGTTATGTGCCGTGGAGTCAGACCCAACTCATACCGACCTCTCCTTGGGTTTCCGAGGCAGTATCACTACGGAAGTAGATTGCCCCATCTTCCTTCCGAGGAGTGGCTGGTGGGTTTGAACCGCCAGCCTTCTGGTTAGCAGTCAATGCTTTAGGCACTATGCTACCAGAGCTCCCTGATGTTAATTAAGTACCACTAAATAGTTGCTAAGAAGCTCTGGTGGTGTAGTGGGTAATGCATTTGGTTATTGAGCAGAAGTTCATTGGTTGAAACTCACTATCTGCTGTGCGGGAGGAAGACGAGGCAATCTACTTCCATAAAGATTTATAGCCTTGGAAACCTAGGAGGGGTTGCTGTGAGTCTGAATGGACTCAGTGATAGTGGGTGTGGTTTTTATGGTTTAGATAGTTGCTTTCCTTCTCTTGCCTTTTCCTTCCCTTTTTATTTTCCCTTCACCACTCCTCACTACTTCTTCTCGTATGAGAGTGAATGGTTTCGTGGGCTTGCTTCTTTTTATTTCTCTCTCACACTCTTATAGGCATTTATTGAGTACTTACTTCTTGCTAGACAGTAGTGAAAGGGAGATAACAGATGCTCCCGCGTCCCACCCTGTGAGCAAAACAATAAAGTACACAGTTTATTATAGTGTGATACATGCTATCACATGTTACTTCATTTGTTTCATACAGCCACCCTGTATGGTGGCCATTATAGATAAGAAATGCCAGATTGAGAGAGGCTGCAGCTTGCTCAGCCTTTCAAAGCGAGGACTTGAATTCCAAATCCAGAGTGTCTTTCCCTACACATACTGCTGCCCAGTGATAGCAGACTATCTGGTGTGACCTCACTGACCCCCACTTTTCCTCAGCACAGCTTTGCCTTTGAAACAGTTTCACAGTGACTCTGTTTTCCCTAAGCCCTATCTACTAGTGTGCTTTCTAGTTTCCAGATATCTCCCTGCCCGTACTTCAGCTCCTCAGATGACAGTATGTTCACTTCCTCCCTTCCCAGGTTTCTCCTCTTCACCTCTTAACATTCACAGTCATCTTCTCAACCTGAAAAGACATCTTTTTATATCCACTTGTCTTCTTTAACATTTGTTCTATTTCTTTTTCCCTCTCTTGTTCCTTTACTTCTGAAACACATGGTGCTCACCCATTGATTCCACTTATTCCAATTTGTTAGAATCTGGCCTCTGATTCCATCCCTGTATTGAAACCTCTCTCTTAGGGCACTTGTGACCTCATTTCTACCAAATCAAGTGAGCTGTATTTGGCGATCATTCTCCTTTATTGCTTTAAGCGATTTGTTCTTCTGACCAACCTGGCCTTGAGACTTGACTGTCTTCTCCTTGGGCTACGTACATCACATAATTCTGTTTTCCTACCTACAGTTCTTTCTGTTATTTCTGCATTCTGTTGATTATTGCCTCTTACTATAATTAACCCCTTGCTTTAAGACACTGTAGGCATTGACTTGACCCATGGCTTCCTTTTACCATGACTTCTTTAAGGAATTGACAAATCATTATGACCTCAAAATCTGGTATTCTGTGTACATGATTCGGAGATTTGGATCTCAGATTCTCTTCTCTCATCTTCACTGAGTGAGGTCTTTATCTCTATTTGGATGTCCTGCTGTCTGTCATCCTTTACGCCATTGTCCTGAAGCAAACTTACCATCTCAGACTCTCCTTTGTCTGTACTAGTCATCACATTTATCCCAGTCACTCAAACTTATTATCTTCTCCTTACTGCTCTCAAATATCTTCGTACTCCTCAACGTAACCTTGTATTCCAGCCAGGCCAGTTAGTTGCCTCACTGTTAAGAGTTTTAGGTTTGTAATTCTATCCAAGATTAGATAGAACCAGGTAAAACCCAGGTTAAAAGTAAGCTGTGATTAAAAATAAAGGTCTGGGGAACAGTCAATCTACTTGATTAAATTGTTTTTAGATTTTGTTTTAATACATTATTTTTAAAAAAAAGTAGTAACACTAATGCCTATCCTTAATACTTTAATATAGCTCTTTTTTGACTTAAAAGCATAGTTGAGTGGGAAATACACCGTGACCTTTCCTGTATCTGATCCTTCCCTACTCTAATAGCCCCACTCCCAGGCCTTACTGAATTGTTTATTGCCAGGCCTTACTGAAATGTTTATTGCCTTTCTTCTTTACTACTAGAATGATTTCTCCTACAATATCTAGCTTGTGTTCCACTTTCAATTTACTTCATGTCTACAGATGTTTATTAAGCATTCTTCCAGATTAGACCATGTAGGAGACATAAACCCTTCCCCAAAAGAACTCAGTATCTAGTAAAAATAGTAGAAACTTTATTTTAATACTTTTTACCCCTTTTTTATTTTCATGTATTTTGCCATCTTGCCTTCTTGTAAGTTTCTTGGTGGTAAACATTATCTTTTGCTGCTTTTTTTATCATTTGATAACACCTACTTAGCACTCACACCAGAATTCTACTACCTTTGTCCATTGAATGGAATGATTTCACCCAACTACATTGTTATTGGAAACATATATTACTAACAGTGATATGTCCATAAACAGTCATATTTAGTTTTAGGAACATAACTGTTAGTAATGTTTATGCTACTTACTTTTAGTATGAATTAGTAATTATTTGAAAAAATAGTTGGAAACTCTATTAAAGCTATATAACAGATAGGAATTGATTGTAAGATTATTTTATTTCCTAGTGGCCTGATTTCATCTGACAGTGAGTAAATGGAGCTTAGGTCAAACTAAGCAAGTAGCGTGTTGATTGTGGTTCCAAGTAAAATAAAATCTTTGACAACTGAAAAAAAACTAAGCAAGTAGAGAATATGGGGAAAAACATTGGGTTTAGATTTTATTTAAAACAATGAAATGCTTTTCAGTGGACGACATAGCAATCTGCTGTATTTTTTTGTCATCAATAACAGTCAGCCTCTATTAAATACATTGGGCAGTGCTTTGAAGTAAGTGCCGTATTGGAATGATCTTGAATAGCTCGGTTTGTACAGGGAAATTAGCTAAGAAAGAACAGGCATCAGCACAAGCTTCCTTGGACAGCTTTATTTTTTAAGACTGAGGTTTTCCGAAGCATTTTCAGGAAGTCTTGTAAATTATTAAAACTCTAAGGAAACAAAATCACGGTAAATTAAAATATTAATGTGTGTTATCATAGCACATTAGTTTAAGATTGATACTCCATAGTTAAAACTGTTATGTGTTATTTGAGCAGGGGCCTCTTATAGAATCAAATACTTTGTATATTATATATTTCAAATTATAGAGGCTTATCATTCTTGTGACACTTGGCCTTTGTCACTTGCAGTTATCGTATGTATAGTTTATTATATGTCAGACCTGTGGTTAAGAATATAACTCCTAAGTTATAGCATGGTTTCTTTTGAGTGTTGGCATCTCTGCTTAATATCCTTGTGACCATGGGCAAGCCATTTAATTCCTTTGGCCCTTTAGATTTTTCATCTCAGAAATGAGAGCAAAATACTTAACTAAAACTGTTCTTATGCGGGTAAAGATGATACATGTGAAAACTGTAAAGTGATTTATGTTGTTAGATTAGGTGGCGTTGAGTCATGTCCAACTCATAGTGAACCCATGCACAGCAGAAGGAAACACTGCCTGGTCTTGTGCCAGCCTCACTATCCTTGCGATGCCTGATTTATAGGTATAAGGTACCTGTACTGTTCTCTGTACCTGTACCTGCACTGCCTCTGTACTCACTAGCACCATGACCTTGGGTAAGTCAGAGCATCTACTTCAGTGGAGGATACTAAAGATTAATGAAGTAATTCCTATCCAGTGCCTGGCGCAGACCACTGGTTAAAAGGGAGGAAAAGGAACTGCCTTACAATGTTAGCGGCTGTTGTTGTCAGCTTTGCATGGTTCTAACAGTGTGTGGAGCTGATACATTAATTTGTTTTATTTTTAGCTGACATGGGTTTTGCCAGATTATTCAATTCTCCTCTAAAGCCATTAGCAGATTTGGATCCAGTAGTGGTGACGTTTTGGTATCGGGCTCCGGAACTTCTGCTGGGTGCGAGGCATTATACAAAAGCCATTGGTAAGTTATTCTGAAATGATTCATTATCTTGGCATTGTACTACCATACGTACCAAATGGTATAATAATAAAGCTACTTGGTAAAAACCACTTTATGGCTCTTCGTAAAAGTCCTCTTGTCACCTATATACCTAGATTTTACCTTCTGGTAGTTTTGGACTTTTAACTCTAAAAGTAAATATGTTTTTCTTTTTCTTTTTTAAAGGAAAGCTTATTCTTTTAGAGAGTAGAGGTATCTGATCCTGTTGAGTTGCTATGGAAACAATAATGTACAAATTTTATTTGTACTTACTACCACAGCTTTTGATAAGGAGCTCTAGTGATGCCGTGGTTAAAGCATTCAGCCGCTAACCAAAAGGTCAACAATCCGAACCTACCAGCTGCTCTGCAGGTGAAAATGTGGCAGTCTGCATCCATAAAGATTTACAGCCTTTGAAACTATGGGTAGTTCTGCTCTGTCCTAAAGGATCACTATGAGTCAGAATTGATTTGATGACAATGGGTTTCATTTGGTTAGCTATTGATAAAAGAGCTGGAGAGAGGATTAGAATTGTTTTCTTCACCAACAGAAAAACAAGACTAGTGTAGTAGTTGGCGACTTGAGCCCCTTCTATTTAGGGAGAAGTTAGCCACATCCTTTCCTAAACAAGATATAATATGACTGATCTTTCTCTCTTGCCATTAGTTTATCAGAACTACAGTTTCTCCATTACGGTAAGAAATAAACGGAGTCTGGGGAGATTAGCAGTGCTCAGCATCCTGCCATTTAACCTAAAAAAAGAGAAAGAAGCTAAGAAAACCTGTTATAAACACTCTCTCGGTAGGATTTAAAGTCTGCTTTAGGACAGAGGCTTCAGAGATTTTATTACCTGGTCACTACAGTGTCCTCAGAGAGCCTTTCTGTGAATTGAGAGACTCATGAGGAAAGCCCTCCTCAGGCTCACAGATCTCTTCAACCCTTTCATAACCCAATTAGTTTCTACTTTATAGTTGTTGTTGACACCATGAGTTTTCATTAATGGAAGGTATGCTGAATCAAGAAGCATTACTGAAATTTGCTATGAAATACAGATTTTGATACATATTATGTGGGATACATATGTCCCTCTGGACTCTGTACCACCATCCCTGTTGATTCTCTACAACTGAAACCAAAAACCAGACCCACTGCCATTGAGTCGATTCCAACTCATAGCGATCCTCATTGGGTTTCTGAGGCAGTAAATATTTATGGAAGTAGATTGCCCATCTTCTTTCCATGGAGTGGCTGGTGGGTTTGAACTGCCAACCTGCTAGTTAGCAGTCAAATGCTTTAGGCACTGTGCCACCTGAGCTCCTTCCCCTATAATTTAGGGCACCTGAAAATGTATTTGAATGAACAGGGAATCATCACAAGAAACACAACTTCCAAATAATGCACCAAAAAACCCCACCAAACCTACTGCCATCGAGTTGATTCCAACTCATAGCAACCTCCATTGGGTTTCCAAGGCTGTAAATCTACACAGAAAAGGAGCTCTGGTTGTGTAGTGCCTAAGGCATTTGACTGCTAACCAGAAGGTTGGAAGACTGGGCAATCTACTTCTGTAAAGATTTACTGCCTCAGAAACCCAAAACCAAAACCAAACCAAACACACTGCTGTTTAGTTGGACCTGACTCATAGTGACCCCTCCTTGGGTTTCTGAGGCGGTGTCACTACAGAAGTAGATTGCCCAACCTTCCTTCCAAGGAGTGGCTGGTGAGTTTGAACTGCCAGCCTTCTGGTTAGCAGTCAAATGCCTTAGGTACTACACCACCAGAACTCCTTTAGAAACTCCTTTTTACTTTTTACTTTTTTGGTTTAAATCTATACAGAAGTAGACTGCCTGCCTCATCTTTCTCCCATGGAGCAGCTGCTGGGTAGAGCCAGCCTCCTGGTTAGCAGCCAAATGCTTTACCCACTATGCCACCAGAGCTCCTAACAACGCACAAACCAAAAAACCAAACCCACTGCCATCAAATCATTTCCGACTCATCACGATCCCCACTGGGTTTCTGAGGCTGTAAATCTTTATGGAAGTAGATCGCCCAGTCTTCTTTCTGCAGAGCAGCTGGCGGGTTTGAACCACTGTCAAGTGCCTTATCCACTGTCCCACCAGCCCTCCTTAAATAATGCACAGGAACCTGGAAATACACTTAGAAGGCTTATCTCCCAGTGAAAAAAGGCAAAAGACAAAAATTTTGACAAATTACATCTCCAGGATGTATCATCTCATACAATACCCTGTTAAACAGTAATTTGCAACACACATTTCTTAGGCTTCGAACAATTATACCACCCCCCTCCTGATGGTGCCTGTAGCTGCCCAATAACCTCGGAAGAGGAAAATGTAATAGGATGCTCTGTGTCCTGTGGGTTATGATAGGGTTAAAGAGGATAAAAAGAAAGACTAGCAAGAGAGTAAACAGTAACATAATAGTGAAGGGCTAGTTCTGTAAGGACCTGGATCTGTGAAGTGTGTTTCTTCAAATTTTCCTTTTACTGAGTAGTCCATTTACTGATACCAGTATCAGTTTTTTACTACATTTAGTTGCTTTTCTTGAGCGCTATTTAATAAAAGTATAAAATTATTAAAAATAGACAAGCACAATCCTTTCTTTGTTAAACACGCTTAAGGAAAACCTGGTGGCTTCCAAGGTAATTACAAAGGAAGTCTTACATTTGGAAAGATTAGACTAATAATTAACTTGGCCATGAATGAAGAAAGCAAACAAAAATTAGAATATAGTAATTCCTCGTTTATCAGGAAGTTTGGGTTCTGCAAAACTCAGAGCCCCAGAACACACTTATGCTTTGTCCAGGCACTGGAGTCTAGCCCAGTGCCCAAATGTAAGTATTTCATAAACATCGTTGAGTGATTTTATTAACTTAGTGAAAAAAAGGCTCTGAGTGGTCTCAGAACTGTGAGGAGAGAACCAGTGTGTGTTTGACAGTAGAGGAATGTGAGACTGACTTTCAATCCTCTCCCTAGCAGTTAAGCCCGTAGGAAGGGAGCAGATAAGAGATTGCCAGGCACACCCTATCAGCAGTGGCAGTGGCATCCCTCTAAAGAGTGAAGGAAGAGAACTACAGAAAGCAAGTGGAAGGGATTGAGTGGCCCTAAAATGAGAAGGAGCAA
Source organism: Orycteropus afer afer (assembly GCF_000298275.1). Lineage (NCBI taxonomy): Eukaryota > Metazoa > Chordata > Mammalia > Tubulidentata > Orycteropodidae > Orycteropus > Orycteropus afer. The sequence goes on from NW_006921659.1 coordinate 1,865,978, forward strand.
AAGCCAGAGCCTGACTATTTACATTCCAATGAGTAACTTTTATTGAGAGGCTGCATGTTTGAGACTTTTGGAACTATACATTTACATTTCCCGTTATTTACATTATCTTTACCCACTATTGAAAACAGTAAAATAAATCTCGTAGATAGTCTTAGAAGCCTTCAGAAGAAGAAACTGAATATAAGCCAGGGAAAGTGGAGCTGGAGTTGGAAGCAGCAGGTGGTGCCCTAGACCAGCAAGGTTGGTGGTTCGATACCCAGGGCAAGAAGTGGGGAGTAGAGGATGTGATAACAGTAGAAATACATCTGCCTTGGGCTCTCACCAAACCACTACTGCAGACAGTCTTTATCTAGAAGAGAGATTAAGAAAACGCAAATGCAGCCAAAAGTTTTTGTTAAACTAAATCACTCCCCACCAAAGTCTGTCCCACTCTGAAAAATTCTTACCGAGTAAGTTCATGGCAAGACCCATTTTTTAATATGCACCGTTAGGTGATTCTGTTGTGTGTGGTCATACTTTGAGAAGCACAGTTTCAGGAATGTTTTCTGATGAACAGCTCCAGCGCTGAAATGAAAGGCGCTCAGGTGATGCAGTGGGTAAGGCATTTGGCTGCTAACCAAAAGGTCAGTGGTTCAAACCCAACAGCCACTCTGCGGAAGGAAGATGGGACAGTCTACTTCGTAAGATTAACAGCCTTGGAAACCTAGTGGGGGGTCGCTGTGAGTCGGAATTGACTTGATGGCAGTGAGTTTGGTTTTAATTTAGTGAGTGCTGAAATGAAAATAGATGGGCTTTTTTTTTAAAAAAAAAAATAAAGATTATTGAGTACGAATTGAAGACCAACTATAATTTTTTCTCAGGGTAAGGAGAACTGAACTGAAATTTTAACCAGCTTGCAACTTACTTGCTCAGTAAATGAGATTTACCACTTCAAGATAAAAACATAATCACTGATTTCTAATTTTATCCATGCCGGATAGAAGTTTGGCGAAAAAGAGAATCTAATGATTTTATATCAGCGGCAGTTTGTGGAGTGACACTCAGAGTGGTGTGTGTGTTTGCATGCATGTGCATGCTAAGCAAAGTCGTTAGTAAAGAGAGCTGAGGAGTGGTGATAGATGGTACAGGGGCCGGATGATTACGTAAAGTTAGCTGGAATGAGGCAAGAAAGCCTAGAGTTTAACTCTGCCTTCTACCCTCAGATTCCTTCTCTTAGCACTTCACAGGGAAATCTAGGTCCTGGTTCCTGTCCTCTGAATAGAGGACAAATCAGAAATCAGCATGATCGGCAGCATGTCAGAGTGCACCGTAGTCCCAGTCGACTCAGAGTAGAGGCAGCCAGCAGGAAGAGAGACAAGACAGTCAGGGGTAGCACGTCAGGGACACGAGTGACAGCCAACATGATGTGGAGGAGAGAAGAATTAAAAAATAAGACACTGAGCAATATTACTGCCCCACTTGTTAGTGATAGATGTTCAAGACAGTGATGACCCTGCTGCCTCATTAAGAATGATTAGGTTATGTTTTATAGCCTCTTAAGATGGCAGGTAATGCTATAATAAAAAATGGGTTATCAAGGGAATATATTCCCATTATCTAGTAGGCTAACTTACGTAGAAGGAAACCATTCCTGAATGAGGTTAGATAAATGAGATCTTATTACATATTTTGTTCCATTTGGCAATTTGTTTTATGAAACCGTATATTGATACTAACTCTAGCTAATGGACATGATTAAACTTATTTCTTATTTAACCCATCTACAAAATATGATCCCCGTATTCGGTAGGCTACTAAATGCTGTAATCCTATACTATATTATCATAGTCCTTGCATTATTACCTTTTTTTAAAAAATATATTTATTAAACACTATTTTCTAAGTGGAAAGTGTGATCTCACAGAAATGAATTCACTTACATTTGGCAATGCATTGCGTATACAGTATTGTAATCTTAGAATATGAATTACAGTTTCGCAGTGTATAAAATCCAAACAGAATGATCTGTAACTGGTGGCTTGAAATAGTTGATAAACCTTTCAAAGATTCCTAATTTCATCCCGTGAGTTGGTAGGTGGGACAGTATCTAGGTGAATATGTTTAGTTAGATGTCTTTCTCCTGGTTTCATGCAATGCCTATATATAGTTATATTATTTATCAGGTACTAGACCTTATAATTTATTGAAAAAACAGAAATTGGTAATCTCTGACAAAAGACAAGTTTTTCCAGATGTTTTAATGTAGTCAGTATTATATGTAGAATCTCATGCTCTTTGATAATGCATTTGGTTGCCTTAAAGGAATTACATCACTATAATTGATGTTAATATTTCCTTGTATCAGTTCTTGGGCATTATGCCCTGTGTTAGGCTATCAACTGAATGCTTCAGTGATTAAATTACTAGTAGTGGTTTAGGAAGGTTTTTGCCTAAATCTAAGGAATTTATTGCTTGCTAAGTTGAGTTTCCTAAGCTTATCTTCATCAGGAAATTTATTAAATGTTTTTAAAGATTTTCAGTCTGATATGTGATGATATAGGTCACGTCATATATATGTTTCTTGTGTATGTATTTTATTTTTTACTGCACTTATTGTACCTTGTATATTTCTTCACTGAAAAGTATTCTTACATGCATGCTGTCATTATACGCAGGAATTAGAACCAAGGAAATATAATAAATGTGTACAAAAACTTGTGTTTCTTCCTTCATAGATATATGGGCAATAGGTTGCATATTTGCTGAATTGTTAACTTCAGAACCTATTTTTCACTGTCGTCAGGAAGATATAAAAACAAGCAATCCCTTTCATCACGATCAGCTAGATCGGATATTTAGTGTCATGGGATTTCCTGCAGGTAATTTATTTTCCTTTTCAAAATCAAGGATATTATAAGTATATTTCTATATTTTAAAACAGTCATAATTATAAGAGTAACAAAGTATTTCTTGTAATTCTCTCTCTCTCTCTCTCTTTTTTTTTTAAATAAGATAAAGATTGGGAAGATATTAGAAAGATGCCAGAATACCCCACACTCCAAAAAGACTTTAGAAGAACAACGTAAGTAATTCTGTATTAAATATAGATTGAAATTTCAATGGGAACATTTAAATCAATTTTTGAAATGTAGATTATTAATTAAAGCCAGAAACTTAGATTGTTTAGCAATGATTTATACCTATGATTTACAGAAGCTATTTTAGATACTGTTAATTCTACATTTAGATTGTGGTTTTGCTTTTTTTTTAAGGGTAACTGATCTTTTAAACACCTCTTCTGTCTTAGCGTGACAAAGATTTTAGTTCAGGGTTGCAGCTGTGATTTTGTCTTTACCTGAGTCATAACTGGTGACTGAAATGCTAGACTGGGAAACCAGGAAGGATGGCAGAAGAATCTGAGAAAAACAAACTAGGAGCGACCTGTACCTTGAGTAGAAACGAGAGATGAGTAAAGGTGGTGGCCTGAGAAGAATTTGTTATAAACATGCACATCTAGAGGAAAAGCGAGAAGCAGCTACCTTTGGGCAGCTTAACAGAACTTTAGGGCAAGATGGCTTGTTGGAACTAAACCAGACATCAGAAAGCAAAGTAGAGAATGCCATTGATCATTTATGGCCCCAATTTCACACTGTCCTTACTAGAGTCATTACCTCTATCCATGTTAAAGAGCACTGGTATTGCTCAGGATGCTACTTGGGCTTTCTTTTCACTGTAGACGTTTTCCTGGGCATTCTCCTCGGCTCTGATGGCCACAGTTTACCATCACTTACACTGATACTCACAGTCGATCTATCCGGCACAGATCTCTTTTTCAAGTTTCAGATCCATTTATGGCCTTATAGAGTACAAACTCAAATGGTTCATAAATACATCAAATCCAACATGTGAAACTGAATCCATCTATCCCCTTAAACCTCTCTTCACACTGTTTCCTATCTTAGGAACACACAGCCGTGTGACTCACCTATTTGTCCAACAAAGACCTGGGAACTGTTCCCAGTCCTTCTTCTGTCTTGCTGTCTTCCATCTCACCCCTAGCATCCAAACCTAGTCAGTTCTTTCTTCAAAATATCATTTGAATCTTTTTATTTCTCTCTGTCTACACTTGTCATTTTTGTTGTCCAGACAACCACTGTCTCTCCTTGAATGCTGCAATGACCTCCTAAGTGGTATTTCTATCTCCATTCTTCATTCCAACTAACTGTCTATACTGCAGTCATTGTCATATGAAAGTTTGATCATGTCACTTACCTCTCACTCACTGCCGTTGAGTCGGATCCAACTCATAGCGACCCCTCCTTGGGTTTCTGAAGCGATATCACTATGCAAGTGAGTTGCCCAGTCTTCCTTCTGAGGAGTGTCACTTACCTAGTTGCTCTTAATTCACATTTGCTTTCAATTCCTTAGTATGGCTCATGAAACCTTGGCTTCCACTTGTCTAGTTTCGTGTCCTCTCCACTCTACTTTGTGTTCTACAGCCCAAGCCTCATGAATTTCTTGCCTTAAATACCTTGAACTTTTTTTTGACTTCTGGGTTTTTACATATGTTATTCCCTCAGTCTAGGATGTACTTTTTCCCCTTTCCTTCATTGAATTAACTCCTGCTTATCCTTTCTATTTATGCTTTAGGTGTTGACTTGGGCATCACTGATGAGGCCTCCCTTGACCTTCCAGGTCTGAATGTAGTGCTTCCTCTCTGTGCTCCTATTGCGTCCTGTGCTGCTTCCGTCAGCACTACTCACCCTGCACTACAGCTAGTTTTTGAATACTTACCTGTCTTTCCCTCTAGATAATATGGATCATGGGTACCATGTGCACCATTGTATCCCCAGGGCCTGGCACATAGTACATGCTCAGTAATTACTTATCAAGTGGGTATTGAATGAAAGTGGTTCAAGTAATGGAAGACACTCCAGTAATACAAAGGATGGAGAAAATTAATGAAAGCACTTAACATTTAACTTAGTATTTAAAGTCCAAATGGAAATTTTTACCAACCAGATTATAAGATAGTGTTTACAATAAACAGAAATAAAAGGAAGTACGTTTTAAAAGATAAATGAAATTAGGAAAGTAATATGAAAAGTTTAGCAAAAATAACCCATACTTCATAAGCGAACATTTCTACACACATAAATGCATGAAACAGAGACGAATTTATTCAGTTAAATGGTATGAACAGTTAACTTGCTTGGCTGCTAGCAGAAGTTGGGTGACTTCTGTTTACCCAGAGGACCCTCAGAAAAAAGGCCGGATGATCTGCCTGTGAAATAGCAGCCGTTCCAAGCCCTGGGGAGCACAGTTCTACTCTAACACACATGGGGTCAGAGTAGCCATCAACTTGGGAACAACTGGTTTAACGAAATCTAAAGCTATCCGGGAATGTAAAATGCAGTACGTGCAAGTCACTAAAATAAAATATAATGAAGAAAAAAATTCCAGAAAATATTATATATTTCAAATGACATTAAAAAGTATAAAAATTCGTTTCATAAGAGGAAATCATTAAGTTGACTTATTAAAAAATGAACGTTCAACTAAACATGTTCTAATAAAAATACTTCATAAAGTATGTGAAGAGTTTGAATTACTGAACTGTAGCAAATGTGAAGAGTATATAATTCAGAAACTGATAAAAGTTCAGCTTAACTTTAATTACTAGGAAAGATAAGAAGAAACCAAAATGGGAAATAAGCAATGAGATCTCAAATTCAAAACCTTTCATATTATGTTAAAAATAAATAGCCTAATCCAAATTGGTAAGGAAGAAGTCAAACTATCCCTATTTGCTGATGATATGATCCTATACCTAGAAAACCCGAGAGACTCAGTCAAAAACCTACTGGAACTAATTGAGAGCTTTAGCATCGTGGCAGGATATAAGATCGACATCCAAAAATCAGTTGGATTCCTCTACACCAG